>NC_055958.1:16553571-16853571 GCF_018492685.1 Alosa sapidissima
ATCATATCATACAATCATGACCACTGAGTCCTGGTGCCACTTACACTCTAGCTTGTCCTCTGGTGTTCCCCTCTCCAAAAGCGACAGGTAACACACAATGTCCTTGAGGAAGACCACCTGAGGGGAGGGCAGAGGAGAGCCCTTCTGAGGCGAGGGGCTTCTCTTCTGGGACACACACTTCTCACTCCGCGTCCGCTCTGGGTGGAACAGATCACACAAAGAGATCACTCAAAACTATTCTTTCTGCCACTGATAGTGGGCCTACTTACCTAATATACAATTGGTTATTTTTGTAAAATGAACATACAGATCAATGTCCACTCCAGCAGCAGGTTATTGTAGTAATTGTTGAGCAGCAGAATAAACATAATTGTCACTATTATTCAAGACAAGTAAAGTGTAACAACCTTACCCTCCAGAATTATTGGCACCTCTGCTAAAGTTGACTAAAAAGAGGAATATAAAATCATCTTTTGGAAATTGATCTTAATGCCTTAAGTAAAAAAATGAGGAAATAGCCAACCTTTATGGACACCAATTTTCTTTGTGAATGTATCATAAACAAATAAATGTTCTTCCTTAAAATACAGGGGTCATAAGTATTGGCACCCCTATGTTAAATTCCCATAGAGGCAGGCATGGATCCAGGATACTATGCATCCTAATAAAGTTCCCTTGGCCTTTGGAATTAAAATAGCCCCACATCATCACATACCCTGCACCATACCTAGAGATTTGCATGGTTTTATTTTTATGCTCATTGAGCTCAATGCAAATCAAACCAGCTAATAGGCTAACTGAAATAAAACCATGCCAAAAGATGATTTTATATTCCTCTTTTTAGTCAACTTTAGCAGAGGTGCCAATAATTCTGGAGGGTACGATATATACTGTCTAATACAGACAAGCCAACAACAGACCAGTCAAGTTACTCAGGTAATTCATTTGCATCCCTCCGAGTCCTTACACACACCACTCACCAGGTGAGAGCCGAGGGGAGCCGGTGGTCTTTGCGGGGGCCAGAGCGTTGCTGCTGGCCCCCACGGGTTTGGACTGGCCGCAGGGTGAGCGGCTGTGGCCCTTGGGCGTGTGGCCCCCGGTCCCTGAGCGCTGAGAGGAGGAGCGGGATGAGCAGGGCGACGTGGTGGCCCCGGAGCTCGGTGTCGGGACGCCAGAGTGCTCGGGGGTGTGCCTGCCCATCGCGGACAGGATGCTCTTTCCATTCATGCCTGAGAGATAAGAGGACAGGAGGAGAAAAAGAAGAAGAAACAAAAGAAAGAAGAAGAAGAAGAAGAAGAGGAAGACAAGAAGTTTTGAATGAAAGGCAGGAAGTTGGAGTTGAGAATTGGAGTGTAATGAAAGAAAGAACAAAACAAACAGGTGCTTAATTAGTTCCTGTTATTAGATAAATAAATAGATAGATAGATAGATAGATAGATAGATAGATAGATAGATAGATAGAAATATTAATTGGCAAAACAAAAATAGGAAGAGAGTTAGAGGAGCAGTGAGAGGATGATTGCCACTGATAAGCGTCAAGAGATACAGTATAACCGATACCAGACAGGCATGCTGCTATCACTAAGCGACGGTGAGATGTGGCGACACAGCAGATAAAACCTGAACATCCAAATCAACAGATCCACACTGACGGAGAAGCCGCACAGCCTCCCTTCTGTGGTTACACACAGAAAACACAGATACCAGATACTATACACTGACAAGACCAAACAAAGCAACAAAAAACGGACGAGACACTGAAGGTATCTTCAGCGGTGATGGCTGATGGACAGGATGCTTTTGGCTTAGTGGGAGGGGAGGTGGGTGATATTATGGCCACACCAATGTGGTGGTACCTGTAATTGGAGCACAGGCCACTTCGGTCTGTATAGAGATGCCTGCATCGATCGACATGGGCTCTGCAGACACAGGGGGAGCAAAGAGGGGGAGGTCAAGAGCAATGAGCTGAGTGCCGGCCGGGAGACTCCAGGAGAGGAACGGAAAGGAAGGAGAAGGGTGTTTTGGGGTGAGTGATTCGCTTTTATACTTTGCTAGGCGCTGGTTTTCTTCAAGTCAGTTAAAAAAGCGGCACAGTCTTCCGAGCGGCACAGACGAAATGATCAGTGATGTTGTTCATACTCGGTTGTGCTTGATGAATCATTTCACGCCTCCTTAATTTATCAGACCATGTTCGAGGAAAATCTGAGGTTTTTGCTGAAAGCTAAGGATTTTCATGATGATTGAGGATTTAATTTCCCATCCGGTCTGGTGAAGTGTTGCTCAGGCACCAGAACTTTTTGTTGGGATTCTTTCTAAGAGTATTTGAAAAAAATGCAGTGTCATCGAACAAATGCACCAAAAATACTGAGCTACACCACCGACTTCATCATCAGCTTCAGCTACTGAAACATACTGTAGGCCTACATGCTTACAGTTTCAGAAGAGAGACAATTATCCAGAAGTACTTTACCAAAATCAATTTTCAGATATTATACAGTATGTTTAATGTCACTAAATTCATAATACTAAACATACTGTACTGTATGTTTCAATGCTTCGGAAATATAGTCAAGACCAGCCATATAGTCAAGAGTCAAGACCAGCCTCTTAACACTTGCAACACTAGGTGGCACTGCAGACCATAGCCTTGCTTCCATCACAGCGGTTGAAATGGCAGTCTACACCAGACTCTGTTCACAACAGGGTTACTGACCATCAGCATTTGCACTTGTTAAGGTTGTATGTATATGTAGCTTGTACAGAGGAAATCTTATAGAAATCTACGACTAGTCACACCGGACGTTTATAGTATACTGACACATTTTAATACCAACTAAACAGTGATCCATATTGTATGACATGCAAATATTGTCTTATTTATTGTCTTATATATTGTCTTATTGTTTACATGGACTATTATTTCTTGTAAATGTGCCTTTTAAAGGCAATTTGAAGGCTATGTTATTTAACCACGTTCAGTGTTATTCAAAAGAGCTCCACACACACAAAAAAATGAATCCGACACAGTAGAAAACCATTTTGCATGGTCAAATGACGGTTATGCCTACTTATGCCAATTCAGCATACTCTGTTCACAAAGCATACTGTAGTTATAAAGCAAAAGAACTGGGAAAAAATCCCAAAATGATTGGGCACAGTGCGGCCCAGATCAGTCATCTAAATGCATGATTAGTCAGAAGACTTGAGCATTTACGTCATCGCCTTCAGGGACGTCTTCCTTGCCAATATTGATTTTTGGGTCACTGTTCTTATTTGAAAGAGAAGGTAAGAAAAAAAACCACACACATAAAATCGACAAATTCACTGTGAAGCTCATTTTCTCATTTCCTGTTTTCTTTTGGCCAGAGACCCCCTGATGGAGAGCGAGTGAGCCAGACGCCATCCATCTGTCCCAGTTAGTGGGCCGCCGCTATGCTGCAGAGCAGGATGAGTTCGCTCAGCTCTGCTCTGAGCTCTGCTGGGTTTTGGCTCTGCTCTATGCTGAAGGCCGGGATTAAGGCTGCATGTCACACTCGGCATTAACAACACACTGAACTAATCAACCAAACACCCTGCGGCACTGATTGTGTGGTCAAGCAACTCCAGCTGCGTGCATGTGCGTGTGTGTGTTTGTGTGTTTGTGTGTGTGTGTGCATGGTTGAGATGACCACCATTTCAGACGAGGAGAAAAAAATCTAATTTGCAAGCGCACCTTTCCCATAAAGACAATGGATGCCACAAAACACAGACCAGTACCTCAGGATGCAGTGATACCCCACATAACAAATATTTATATTACTCAAACCAATACAAACATTTTACCAATAACGAGACTTACTAAATCCAACAGGCTACAACCACTAACATTATATAATCCAACACTGTTACTACTACTACCACTACTACTACTACTGGTAGTCCTACTGCTAACAATAATAATAACAAAAACATTACTAATAATATCACACTCCCTAGAGGCCTGTTGTGTTCATTGAAATAAATTCCACACTAATGAACTGGGGGCCTGGATGCTGTAGCAGTAGGGGGGGGACTGCTGCTGATATTTACCCAGCATGCTGGCTCCGGCGCGGGGAGCCTCTGGAGAGCATCCCCCACCTGTCTTGCTCTTGAAGGAGGTGAAGAGGTGCTGGCACAGGTCCTCAGGAATGTCATTCTCCAGATAGGTGGCCATGAAGAGCTGGAAGCCCTCATAGTCGATGGGCTGCGTTGAAGAAGCAGACACAGGCCAGAGGACACATGATCAAAGAGAGAGGAATTACAGTGGAGGGAAATACCTCCAGAATACATCCATAAAGCCCTGTACACCCTCCCCATATCCCCACCACCACCCCCACCCTCATCACCCCCACCGCCATTCCCTTGTTTGGAGATGATACTGGAGCAAGGGCACCGTGGTGACACAGCAGACAGATACACAGGTGTGGAGGAGCAGGAGCAGGAGCAGGAGGCGTCAGAACACACTCTCCAGAGCAAGAGCAAGACCTCCCCCACTGGAACTTTACATACAACAACTCTATTGTGAAGAAAAATAAATAAAACATGAGGGCTATCTTATCTCAAAAGCATTGATGATAGATGATAGCCTTTACCTCCACACACATACACACACTGGTGTGCCAAAGGTGGAGCATATAATGGGACATTATTATTTACAGTGTGTATGTTTACAGTGAGCAGATGTAAAAAGACATTTTTGTGTTCTTAGGGCAAAGTAGTGAAACTGTGGACCACTTGGGACACTTCTGGACAGACATGGAATGTAGTGGCCATTCACTGGTATGTACTAGTACAACTCAGACAGCCAGACAAAACAGTTGGACAGCAAACAACCACATTTCGACAGACAATTATGATCATGCCCTGTATGAATGCGTATTGCAAATACTGTACTTGCATGAGAACAGTAGACGTCAGTGGGCCACAATCAGTGTTGCCACAGTTACCTTGAAAAAGTAATCTGATTACTGATTACTGATTACTCCTTTAAAAAGTAACTTAGTTACTTTACTGATTACTTGATTTTAAAAGTAACTAAGTTAGATTACAAGTTACTTTATTAGTTACTTTCAGCAGCTGCCGACAACACCCCCACCGCCTCAACATAAAAATGATAACTGGTTTTGCCAATACTCACTATACTGGAAGTGCATTTTAACAGTAATGTCAACAATGTATAGCAGACATCTCAACCCAACCTACTTAGATACTGAAATTCAAATGTTTGTTCAATAATGTCTAGTCAGTACACCAAATAAGGAAGGCCTATTGATAGAAATTGTGATAGTAAAATATGTAGATTTTGGTAGTTTGGCCTTTTGGCCTGAGTACTGACTGCCCACTACTGCTTACTACTGTTTTACTACTGTTTTACTATTGTACACAGCCTAATGTTTTCACTACTGTTTTACTGCTACACTGTTACCTCAACCTGTTCTTGCACTGAAATAGTTTTTTTTTATTTTACCTTGCCTACATTACACTTTACTCTCCTATTTGTCTATATTATTTATGCTGGTCTCTAGACCTTACTGGCCTACCTTAATGTTGTCATGTTTAGCTGACACAAACTCAAAATAATGACTGTATAGATAAAATGTGCATCTCTCTCCTCCCTCCATTGTTGTTTACGTTTGTGTCGCTGCTTTACACGTGAGTTGTCCTCATGCTGAAAACGCATAGCCTACAGTAGGCCTACATGATGTTAATCCCCGAGACAAGAAGAAAGCAAAGAATATATCTTTTTACTAAGGAAAATGACAAAAATAGTAATGCACAGTGACTTAGATAAGTAACTTTAATCTGATTACTGGTTTGTAAATAGTAGCGCGTTAGATTACTCGTTACCGGGAAAAGTGGTCAAAATAGACTAACACGTTACTAACGCGTTACTGGCATCACTGGCCACAATCCAGTTTCTTTGAGCTGGAGTACTACAGCATTAAACAGTCACAGTGTTTCTTCTTTCGACAGTGAAAGTGGAGCTGACAGGTTCACTCTTTGTCTGAACCCCCCCCACCCACACACACACACACACACACACACACACACATACACACATACTCAGACATACAACCTACCCACTCACACAGATGCACGCACACACCCTTCGACACGGAAGACAAAAGACACACAGCTGAGACACAAAAAAAAAAAGAAAAGCAGGACGAGAACTTTTGACCTCTGGGTCTGAGCGTGATCCCTGGCGAGTGCGTGTGTGCACCTCACTCTGGGGATGGGAGAGAGAAAAAGGCAATGACGAAGGAAAGCTGTGGGTTACGGGAAAGGGTTATGCTGTGTTTGGGCATGCAGTCTGTAGACACAAAGAACCACAGAGCATGCAAACGCAGAGAGCTCCAGGGCTTACTTGGTTGAGAACGTCTTGCTTCTGTTTGGCGGTCGAAAAAAAGAACAGGTACAAGGATAAAGGAAAAGATGATGTTAACCTTATGTCAGTGCTGTTGGCTGTGTGCTTGCTGTGGAATTAGGGATGGAATTATTTGTTCTGATACAGTAAATGTTGATTTGCGTTCCTTTATTCACATAACGTGGATACTGAATGAATAGAGCCAATGCATATTTTAAGACAAGATTACATGTTTGAGTAAGCTGCTCCAAAACAACTTTGCAGATTGCTGACTTCTAAAATTAGTCATCCAAACTCGTCCACTCTTTCTGTCTCTGGTCTCCATTGTGGCTGGACTCTGACCATTACTGTTTTGGGGCTTTGTTCACATTTCCCCCATTTGTTTTCTCTTGCCTTTTTTGGGCATCACTCGCTCTGAAACGCTCTGCTGACAATACGTAAGAGAGACAGACATTAAAATAATTAAATGTTGAAAAAATAAGAAAAGCTACAGGTTCAGCGCAAGAGAAGGTGTTTGGTTACGACCTGCTGTGGCGTGTCTCTGGAGCCTGTCCAAAGTGGCCTTAAGACGTGAGCTGAAGTACTACAGAAGCATGTGTTTACTGAGTACTGATGACTTACTCAGTACTGATGACTTACTGATAAGTAGGAGACACACTGGGTTAAACTTTATGTAGAACTGTCTGTATTCTATTCAAGAAAATGTGTTTGCGTGTTTGTGAGAGTGTTTGTGTGTATGTGTGTGTGTGTGTTCATAGTCTGTGCACATTTGAGCCAGTATGATCTAAGCACGTTTTCGTGTCTACAGGAAGTGGTTAGAGGAACTCCCTTCTTGGCAGAACATGAGTAAGGCAACATCCATAACCATAATCACCCCGCATCACCCGAAAACTTCTCTTCAAAATTACACACCAACTAAAAAAAAGTTACCAACGGGGCCTTTTCTTCAAAACATGTGAGCAGAGGATCCACCACAGCTTGAAACGAGAAGGAAACAAATGAGATTTATCCCAGTCTTTGTCTCATAAATCACCCTGTGGCTGAACTGACACTTCTCCTACACCCCAAAAACCTCCAGCTTCATGCCCATCATTGTGGGCTCCCTCACACCTGCTATTTACAGCCCAGCGCTGGCTCATCTGTCAGAGAGACATATGGGCGCTGTCACGGCGCGGGCTGGGAGAGGGAAGTCGCGCTGATAGCGCGTTGCCCTCTGCTCATGGGCTTGGGCCTGGTGTGGCGCGGGGCGCGTTCAGATTGATGAGTCGTTTCCCCCCGTCCGTTCTACCTTCCAGCGTCCATGTAGGGACGCAGGCTGGCTGGGCTCGCTCACTGGCGCCTGGGCGTGCATAGTCTCCTCTGACCCCGCGGCTGAAGCGACCCCGCATCGATTCGCCCTCGAGTGTCTCTCGCGAGGCGCCACTGACCGGCGAGCCAGGCAAATGGGGCCGTTCGTTATTCTGAGAGGAAGGCCACCGAGAAGGCACAGACGATGGATGACGATCCACAATTTAACGGGATAACGTGTGAAAAACCCTAAAAAACGGCACACTGATGTGTCCTGAGTGCAGCGATGGGGGGCGTTGGCACAGAACGACTGCCACGGCGTTGGCATTTGAGGATATAAACTGGCATCAGCGCTGACCATTCCTCATCAGCTGGCGGCAGATGAAGGGAACTTAGTGGACGTTGAAGGTGAGCTATGTGACGTCTGCCCCTGGCTGGGACCTTACCACTGGGCACCGGCACAAGGCCATTAACTCTCACAGGGGTAGTAATCTACTCTGCTGGTGACATACCTGCTCCGGGTTGTACTTGGAGAGGACGCCGTTGCCGTGGAACTCCTCCAGGACATCCTTCAGCTTCTTGGTGGAGTCTGCGGTGACGAGAGAGAGAGAGAGAGAGAGAGAGAGAGAGAGAGAGAGAGAGAGAGAGAGAGAGAGACCGAACAAAGAAATGAGAGGAAAGATAAACACAGGAAAGAGGAATGCAGCTTTCATTTCATTTAATTTCTCGCTCATTTCCTGTGTAGGAACAACACACTAATCAACATTTCTGTAAATTTGCCAGAGTTAGCCAGCTGGATAATTCTCAACAGCTGGCCTCTGGTGAAAAATGTTGAGAAATTATCAGTACTGATAGGGGTAGCATGTAATAATACTACTAATAATAATAATTTAATATAAAGTCTACATCCAGCTTGACTGATATTGAGCCTCCCGGTGGGCATCTAAGCAAAAGAAAGGAATGCTGGAGTAGGATGTAATTTGTATACAATATAAGAAATATAAGAGGTGAGCTCTTTATTCTACCAAAATAGAATGTGCAGGTAAACAGTGTACTTCAGCATGATTCCCCCCATCACATCAATGTAAATTTGACATGTTGCATGCTTTACTGAACCCACAAGTAACATGTTGCGTAACACTGTAAACTGTGTAAACCCTCCATCTTATATGCATATGTAAATCAATAAATAAGCCAATTTCGCAGACCAAATATTGGCACAGTCAGACATTCAATTACCAACACAGATTGCATTGTGGTGCCTCACTCTCGCCAGCTTCCTCCTGCTTAGTGTATTATTACTAGAGGAGAGCTGGGCTGGGCTGAATGAATTGTGCTAATAAAGAAAGCCAGGCAATTAAACTGTAGACAGCAGTCGAGAAGAAATATCACCCTGTCATATATGCAGTGGCTCGGGCAAAAAATGGGACCCTCTACCATTTCCTCCTCCTCCCTATCTCTCTCTCTCTCTCTCTCTCTCACCCCTCTTCGCCTGTCTCTGTATCTGTCTCTCTCTTTGTCTTTCCACCTCTGTGCATTATGAGACAAATTGTGAGTCATCATGGCTATCATATCACTGCCCCCGAATGCTGATGCCCCGCAGCACCTGGGGTTGTCCCTGGGTCATATCGTGATTACTCATCTGCCCAGTTACTGCTGAAAAGCAGTAGCATCAGCAGCTGCAGGCTGAATCACCACAGGATCATTAAAAAAACAAACAAATACTACGATTTACACAAATATTTTGCCAGTAAACACCTCTCGGATAACAAAACAAGCAACATAAAAAAAAATGGAACAGGCTAGGTAACAACCTAATTTGTGTTTTGTGCTGGGTTTTAATTCTTGGCATGACATGCTGCTCAAAGCTAGATGAAAATTGGAGAGGGAAAAAAACCTTGTGTACACGGTGTGTATAGTACACGTGCACTTAGATTCACACACACAGACACACACACACAGACACAAACATACACACAAACACACACACACACACACCACACACACACACACCACACACACACACACACACACACACACACACACACACACACACACACAGACACACACACACACCATACACACAAACCCATAAAATATAAAGGAGGTCAACAGTGATGGAAAACTAAAGAACTGCCTATGCACATTCATACATTAGATCTCTTGCATGTCACGCTGTATTGCGACTAGGCTTCGTATGAGAGGCTGTGCGAGTGAGATGGAGTGTGGGTTTGGTGTCACATGTATAACAGTGTGTGTGATAGTGGCTTGTTGAGAACAGATGACAAAAGAGTTTGATCATTAACAGAGACAAAATAAACAAGCCCTTTAGCGCCTGTTTCCAGGCTGCTCAGCCTAAGAGAGAATACAGACACACAGACACATACACAAGCACGCATACATGCGCGCTCATCTCCTGCGGCAACCATGTATCTCCTCTACCACAGATGCACATAAAAATAAGTGCAACTCGACCGCTACAACATCTTCAGCCTGAACATCATGCGTCATCTGTGTCACACACTTAAGGTGGGGATGTAAATAAATAAATTAAAACACCACTGTGGGTCCTACTACACCTCCCCCTTTACAATCCTTATCTGGTGGACACTTTTACAGCTTGAAGGTCTTGCCCCATGGGTAAAAATCCTTATCATGGCACGCCCAGTATAACTTGCGTCATTTCTCTCGAGGATAGAGTCTGAATTGAGTCTGTAAATTCTGCTGAAGTGCGGGCAGAGGCTGGAAACTTAATATAACACATATTCTTCAGAAAGCCTTGTGGTGACAAACTGCCCTGAGCTGTCTTTCCTGAGAAATGTCCCACCAACTGTCCTCATCCACACCCCAAAAAAAACCTTCTACACTAAGATCTTAGTCATGGGAATGAATCTCAATGCAGAACTTACTTCTCCAAAAGAGGAGAACACTAACCACACAGGCAGTGATTTAAAGGACACCTTTTAAAAGATAGCATCTGACAGTTGGCAAGGCACATTTAAAGATTTAAAGGCACATTTAGTTCCTGGGTGAAATACGCCCCAGAAAAAGGTTGGGAGTTCTGATCGGGAGGATGAATCTGTGTAAATCAGTCTGGACATCATACCTCTTTTATTTGCCTCGTCAATCTCGGCTCGCTCCAACTCTCATTACAGATGTGATGTACTCTACCAATTAGCATGAACATCCCATAATAAGTCAAGTCTCAACCCACAAATAAAGGAAAAGACCATAAAGCTGTTTGAGCGGTTGCCTTAGAGATCTTGACATGACATCAGAATGTTCCATGTAAGAGGGGCACCAGGAAGGACAAACATGCTCGGAGGGAGTACGCATCGTAAGTACTGTGCTAAGGGCTGAGTCTATAAAAAAAGAGCTTTCAGACGTAATGAAACATTC
Source organism: Alosa sapidissima (assembly GCF_018492685.1). Taxonomy (NCBI): domain Eukaryota; kingdom Metazoa; phylum Chordata; class Actinopteri; order Clupeiformes; family Clupeidae; genus Alosa; species Alosa sapidissima. The sequence continues at coordinate 16,564,643 of NC_055958.1, forward strand.
ATTACAGGATAACAGGACCATTAAAAAGCACGTTATAAAGCTCTTAACTCATCAAACCATTAACTTCATATCATATCATATATTTCAGAAAAGATATATTTCTGAAGTCTGTAATTTTTGGTGTGGCTCAAATGAATAAGAAGAACTAACTGCCTCACATTACAAGACAAACTATTGTGAATGAACATGTGCAGCTCTATGACAATCTATACACTAAAACAACAAATGGAAGGGTTTCTATTACAATCTCCACCCAGAGATGCTGTTTCACATTTTGGCTATCATCTGGGGAAATAGCCATTTTCATATTTTAATTTGCCTCTGACTATGATGGCCTCTGACATTATGATGGCCATAATGCTGGAACTGCCCATTTAGAGAAGGTAATCACATTGGCAGACATTGGCAGAATGCATTTCCTGTGCAGAAATGGACGCCGGACTGTTGGATACTCACACTCACTGTACTGCTGCAGTTGAGCGAACTCTGCCGGACTTAGACACACCCAGCTGCAGTCCCCCATTTCACACTGCATATGTGCACGTGTGTGTGTGTGTCCGTTCCTGCGTATACGTGTTTGTATCTATACGTTGGATATGTGAGCATACATCTGTGAGGTGTGTATGTGTTATGTGTATGTGTGTGTGTTTATGAGTGAGTATGGGGGTATGTGTCACAGTATGGGTATAGTGTATGTATGTGAGTGTGTGTAAACGTGTATGTATGTATAGTGTTAGGGTGTGTGTGTGTGTGTGTATTTGTGTGTTTGTGTGTGTTGCCAGTGACGGTTATCCCTCGTTGAGGTGCGCTGAGAAGCTGCTGAGCAGGGCTGGCCACATCTCGGCTCCCTGCCTGCCGAGCCGGACGATGAGACGGGTCATCTGAAGCGACGCAGGCGTGCAAAGAGGAGACCAGAGGCAGCGCGGGGGGACAGGCGACGCACCGCCTGCTGGCCTGGGTGGGTGTGGGGGTACGAGTGTGAAGGTCAGGCTCAATGAGGACGAGGACGAGGATGACGAAGAAGAGGCTGAGGTGCAGGCGGAGGTTGGAGGCAGAGTTGGCTTAGTGCGACTGCCAGAGGCATGCAGGGAGATGTGTCGGATCCACCAGGGAGCTCACAGCGGCGCCCGATAATCTCTCCGTTAACCTAGAGAGAGAGAGACAGGGAAAGAGAGGACAGAGAGAGAGAGAAGTGGGGGGTGAAGGCAGAGAGAGAGAGAGAGAGAGAAGTCCAAAAATGAACTTGACATCAATAGCTCTACTTGAACCGCACAGATACACTTCTGCATACTCACACGTAAACACACTTCAGAATGTAAGTGAAAATAGAAAGGGGGAAAAAAAGGTCTGCTCTTTCCACTGACTGGCAGCATAGAAGGTGACGCAAAACACTGTGGTGGTTTGCTTTTGTCATGGTACAGAGCCCAACCCTAACCAGCAAAATAGCACCAAAGAGTTCTGCTGAAGAGTTCAAAGGGCCACGCATAGAGTGAGTCACATGGCCTGTGCCTGGCTCTGTGCATAACAGAAATCAATGCTCTCTCTCTTTCTCTCTCTCTCACAGTTTTTCTGTCTCTCTCTGCCCCACCTTTCGCTCATTCTCTCTGTCTAAAATGCTCAAAGCATACAACAGCCATAGCAAGAGAGAGAGAGACAGAGAGAGAGAGAAAGAGAGAGAGGGAGAGGAATGACAAAAGGAAGTGAGGAGCAAGCAGAGGATTACTCTGAGAGCCAGACAGTCAGAGTGAACATGAAATGACAGGCCCTGCAATGAGCTATCCTTTTGCTTGGCTGTGTGTGTATAGGTGGTGGTGGTGGTGGTGGTGGTGCTGGTGGCTAGCACTCAAAACCAGTTGAGCGGTAGATTAGCATCAGTACCTGACAAAATCCACACACAGGGCCATAAAAGAGCAGTAACAAGTCGCAAGACTACAGTGTGCGTGTGTGGTGCACCACATTTACTGAAGTCGTGTGCAGGAGGCCAGATCACAGGATAAAAAGCCACCTAGGTGATCTCAAGTGTGAGTCGGTTTGAACTCAAGTCCTGGAAGCCATGTTCTTATGTTTTTTTCCTCTACATGTGAGATGAACACTTGGGAGTGAAGAGTCACGCAATCTGGTAGTGTCAGAATGTGAATCATGATTTCTCATATGTGCAGCAAATGAGTGATCATTTTCACTAATTGGTGAAATGTGCTACTTGTTTGAGAGAGAGAGGGAGGGAGGGAGAGAGAGAGAGAGAGAGAATCTCCCCAGAGTGAAACATCTGAATCACTTTGGGAAATGAGGCTTGCGAGACCATTACCAAACAGCTCTTCGCTGGAGCATCAATCTGTCATGCATACTCACTAACACACACACACACACACACACACACACAGAGGGAGAGAGAGAGATGATAAAGGAGTGAGAAAGAGCAGAGAAATTTTCATCTGTATCTATCTGATCTGTTCACTTTCCCGTGAATCCATAGATATGCACAGAATTGACAGATAAATTCTATACTGAGGCTCATTGACATGCTTTGATGATTGATATAATGTACAGTATATACATGGATGGAATATATGGGAGGATAAATAGATGTATACATGGCTGTTGCATAACAAGCTAGTAGTAGCCTGGAAAGCCAGCCCGAACTTAGCCCCACCCACAAAATTGGTCGGTCGGAAGTTCGGTCTGGACTTGTTCCATTGAGAAGCAACTATGCCCAAACCAGAGTGGTTCGAACCAATGAAATTGTTTGGGCTGGCTTTGTACGATGATGGACAGATGAGCAACAGTGCCCATTATATCTATCATATTACCTGAGCACGCTTCGGTTGATTTTGTTTGCAAAAGAAACACTGTCGCTAGAAGATAGACATTTAGATTTTCGCTATTGTGTCTATTGTACAAGATATTGACAGCTCAATGAATGTTAAAACAATGTTAAGGCATTTGTGGAGAAGAAGGATGGTTCAGGTGTTCTTCCTACAGGATTCACGGTAAGCTATTTTGTTGCTCTGATTAGTTAGGTCTATCCAATTGAGTGCAGAGGCATTCCCCCCCTGTATCGGTTGAAACATGCCCCATAATCACGTCCCAATGGAGCAGTATCATACTCAAATTCTGACTAGAATTGAGTATGACGATGTCAGGCTACGCTAGGAAGGGTGTCCAAATGTTTTTCAAGTGGTTTCAAAGATTGGGTCTCCTGAAAATATCTGAGAGACAGCCATTCCCTTGTGTCGGTATACTAGGCTGGCTGGTGAATTTGAGTGCAAAATAATTCATCAGTATTAGCTATGACTAGTTTTACATTAAATACGTGTACCTCTCATTAACTCCTGGATTAACCCCATAATTACTAATTGTCAGAAATACAGTGAAGTGTACCAAATCAAAACAGTCTCATACATTGGGAAAGAGGCTGTGCGTCATTTTAAAACTGGTCGGGGGCCACATTTGGCCCCCTTAGCCAGACTTTTGGCATGCCTAGATTCTATTTGGTATGTAGAACAAGGAAAGAATGGTGGCAAATGGCAAACATAAAAAATAAACAAAAGAGAAGCATCCAGAGCTCTCTGAAAAATGAATGACAGCTATAGGAGGTCAATGTCCCCAAGGTCTAGGCCTAACCCTAACCCAACCCTAAGACCAACTCATACTCTAACCAAAGTATGTAAGTTTATTACCAGATGAGTAGGCCGACAAGATGAGGAGAGACAGCACTCGAACTTGCCGGATGACTGCCCAGACTGGGTGGTGTGCCCACTGAAATAGGCTGTAATGGGCTATGCCAATATTGATGCCAGGCATACCCACTGCAGGGTCTCATAGTGGACAGTGCTCAGGAGAGACCTTGTCTACCAGTGTGTATCAGTCACTGAGATAGCTATACCAAGTTTGGACTGGAGGAAGCAAACAGCACACACAGCGACAGGATGTATTTGGTCGAGGCCAAGGCCCAACTGAGTGCGGTAAAACCTGTGGGAATGGGGAGGAAGGGCTGTGTCTTTAGTCTTGGAACTTGATCTGAGGACATCAAGTTACAAACCTTAGGATGTGTTCAGCTGTGTCCTAGGATGTACTTACTGCCCGTTGGCATACATCATATAATACGCATTGATTTCTGAGGTTGACATAGAGGCAAGAATGCCAGTGGATGCACAGAAGAGAGCTCCATAAGGTATCAGCGTTTCAACATGTTCAGCATAGAGCCTAAAAAGGAAACAACGGCAGAGGTCCTCAAAGTGTGGACTCAAAGTGATGGTCGATTGACTGAATTGGCAGATAACAGATTGGCAGATAACATGCAGCAGCTCATAAATATAAAGGTCAAAGAGACTGACTAGATGGCATTAGCCTGCCACTCTCTACATTTTCTGTCTCAACACCATTTTGAAAAAGAGAAATAGTAAACATACATAATTTAAAAACCTTACACCTAACTAGTTTGCATGTTTTGAGGGGCATATTTTCACAATATGACTCTCTCCAGATGAAGCTCCGCCTAGGTCCACTCACATCCATCTGGGATTGCTTCCGTTGAGAGTGATTTCGGCACCAGATTTTATGGTAGAGCCAATCAGGACGCAGGGCGGGAGTTTCATAGATGTGACGTAGCGTAGAAGCGACTGTGAGACTGTTCTCAGTGTCACAGGTTGGCTTCGATGTGAGTGGTTGAAGTAGCACGTCAATAGATGACGGACAAGTGGCTTATCCAAATCATATGCAAGGATTTTTGATAAGGCCCAGCCTTCTGAAACACCTCTCCAATGGATGGATCCAAGATGGATGAGTGGAGCTAGGCGGAACGAAATTCATCTGGCGAGAGTCAGGTTAACATTCTACCATGGGAGTTAAGATTCAACAATGTTGACAATGGTTGATGACGTCAGAAGTCAACCAATCTGGGGGTCGTTTCTAGAAAGCATCGTTTGCTAACTTGCTTCGCAACCTTGGTAGTTCGCTCCATCGTTCTTGGATTTGGTGTTTCTAGAAAGGGTAGTTCGAACTCGCAAAGTTTGGTCGTTTGAACTACAGCCCCTAGGCAGTCGCACTTGTGTCGTTCCTTGGTAGTTCCTGTTGGTGTCCGGAGCGCCTAACCAAAAATCACAACCGCCTAACCAAAATTTGCGAAGTGGATGTTTATCTCGTGACTCAATGATTGATCTATCCTGTAGCTTAATTTTGATTAAGACACTGCTCCCCTACTTGGCTCATTCTTGCTATTTATGTCAAGTATTGCCTTGCTTTTAGTATTATAATCTTCACAGTCCCTAACAACAGCAGTGTTAAATGGTGTAGTGGCTAAAGCAGATGACTTATTATCCCAACGTTGTAGGTTCGATTTTCTTATGATGTGAGATTGTCCTCTTGCTTCTCGCTACCTGCAGGTGAACTAGTGTGACACGTAGATTCAATTGTTTTTGACTGATGTATTGTACCTATGGTCTCTCGATGTAGAGTAACTATATACATAAATATGTATGGTCAAAACTTATTGTTGTGTCTCGTAGGCCTACTCTTACTCAGAGATGAAAAGAAGAGATAGGATGCGAACTCCGGCCGAGCGCGCAGTGCACCAACGCGCTGCCGTTAAGCCACGAGACAGTTGATAACCTATGGGATACCCAGATATTTGTCCAGGCTATATATTTTTTCCAACACAGATATTTAACACAAATAATGACTCATATTGGTCTGCTTAAGTTAACTGTTTTATATGCTTGCAATAGGTTTAGGTTTTGGCTGATGCCAATGACAATACCAGCATTAATCACTCGGTTTAGATTAGAAACATGTAACTTTTCTAGAAACGACCCCCAGGGCTGCATTTCTAGAAAAGGTACCTTAGTCGTTGCTAAACCACCGTGGTGCGCAGGCATGAATGAGTGCATGTTGTGAACACAGTTGTATATAACCACTATGGCTATCTCTGCTGTTACACCCCTGTACTCAAGATGGATGAATGTAAATTTAAAATGTTATGATAAGTGAAAAGTGCCTGTCAAACCCTCACAGTGACGAATAAGTCTGAAATGCAGACGTTTTGCCCTACACACTTTTGTCATCTGACTTTGAGTGTTTTTTGTGATCTTTGGTATGTTATCAACAAATTTTGACAGGTGCAATTATTCATTATTCAAATTCCTCATGTTATTTTCCCATAGGAAAAAAAACGCACAGACCCGGATTTCCTTTTATGGGCAAAGATGGCTGCTTTTTTATAGAATAGACGAACTCCAGAGATCTATTCTTATTGTGATGGCATTTGCATTGCAACAACGTATTGCTTGAAACTAGTAGGAAACATGTAGAAAAACATACAAAGAAAAGGGGGAAAATGCTGTTAGAGCTCTTCCTGCTCAACCGATGCTTGCTTTACATTCTGAACATAAATCTTGGTTATTTGTGGTAATAAATCACACACATCTTGTAACACTTGTTTTCACTCTCTGAGGCAGGATTGACATTATTATTGCCATTAACCCTAGTTACTGCTGCTCATCACGTAACACAAAACCAACAGCAAAATTGTGTTCTGCAAGGTAACAACTACATTAATAGTCATGAACCCCTACACAACAAGGCAAGAAAGATGGAGCAAACATCCATTAGCACTTTCAGTGTAATTCCAAATGTGTCTATTTTGGCTCAAAGATAGCTCACATGGTTAGCTATGATGCGCATCCATACTTTCCACATGGATTTTGTATAAAAGGTCACTTTCATTCATGATTTGAGAGTATTGCAGAGGATTGTACTCCGTACCCTTTGTCCGTCTGTTTGGATTTTGACCCCGCGCAGTCCTTGCAACACCTCAGACAGATGGGCTGAAAAACTGGCCACACCGAGGTGTTATAAACGCAAGCAGCTACGGCACACCACGTGAGAACTTCCCACTGGGTCACCGTAAAAGAAACACACACAAGCGGTAACCATAAAACACACACACACACACACACACACATGAACACACATGCATGCATGCGCACGCACACACACACTAAGTCAAAGCAATGCGCCTTGTCACAATGCAAATCAAGAGCTCATGGATGTAACAACCTTTCTTTTTTAAGCCATCTTGTCTTATAATAACTAGAAATAACATTTGAGGTTATCTCTGTGGACTTAACCGAAGCATCCAGTCTGGCCACACTTCTCATTCTGAACAGTATGTTTTGCTTAGTCTATCCTGAGACACACAATTCGGAAGACTTCCAGCTTGTACATGCAAACATAGATGTTGTTAGAAGAGGTCATCAGAAAGGAAAGGTCATTTGTGTGTTTACGTGTGTGTGTGTGTGTGTGTGTGTGTGTGTGTGTGTGTGTGTGTGTGTGTATGTATGTGTGTGTGTGTGGGTGTGAGAGAGAGAGAGAGAGAGAAAGAAAGAGAGAGAGAGAGAGAGAGAGAGAGAGAGAGTGCGCGCGTGATTCATGCTCATCAGTAGGCCGGGGCCTCCCCTTTGTGCAGTGAGGGATTCTGTTTGCTCAAGCAGTTGCCTGGCAACTTGACGTCATAAGTGAGTGCAGCAAGAAAACAGACTGTAAAATGGGGTGGTGTGCTTCTGTTCCTCGTGAGCATGTTTCTGTGTGTCTGTGTGAATTTGGTGTGTGTGTGTGCATCAGTCAAATGTTGAGATGAAACTGCACTGACAACCAAATGATAATGCAGGAGTTGAATACCACGTATAATAGCACACAGTGTCAAGTTCATGGTGAATGAACCGTAAACACTGCAAGACACTTTGATATCTGGACATGCCATCTTGGATTTCTTAGGATGAAAGCTTTTTCTCGTGTGTGCACTCCTTTGGAAAGGAAATAAAGTCACAAGGTCACGGACATGTATGGGTCACAATCCATTCCCCATCCTCTTCCTGTGCTCGTCCAAACATAGATCTGACAAAGTCTCCTTTTGTAAATCATCTTAATTGTTTATGACATTAAAAAAAAAAAAAAACACACCCCTTGCAGAAATAGTTCCACCTAGATGGATTCTACACTCTCACCATTAACAAACGTCTGTGATGGCTTTACAGTCAAGGAGTTGCCCTTGTTATTTACCATCATAGGCTGACATTTGTATTTATGCTGCCACAAACTGATCCAAAGCATTTGGCAAATGAGCAAGGCACAGTGTAATCCTATGGTCAACATTATGCTGTTAGAGTTTAGTGTGTTAGTGTCTAATGACCTGTTTTCAAGAAGGTGGATATGAGCATAATGACCAGGATGTCTTTGTAAATGAATCAGCGTTCAGGTCTGTAAAATCACATCTTCTCCATCTGAGTGTACCACCAAGCAACCTAAGCACTGACTCACCATATCTCTCTCTGTAGAGAGACACACTCTCTTTCAGATACACACACACACACACACACACACACACACACACACACACACACACACACACATACACACACACACACACACACACACACACACACACACACCCGTAGATACACATGGACACACAAATGCAGGCAAACAAAATGGAAAATGTTACCGGTACGAAAGTGCACCCGTCTATTTCCGAATGCAGCCCCTGCCAAAGATAGAGCTGTCCTAACAGACTTAATGGTGTTGTGGTGCATCATGACACATGCATCCATTTAAAAAAGAAAGGGAGCGGAGGGCGAGAGAGAGAGAGAAAGAGAGGGAGAGGGGGAGAGAGAGAGACAGTGACCAAGAGACAGAGAGAGAGTGAGGGGAGAGATCCCCTGTCTAGAAACCCTGTGCTGACATTAACCAGGTCTGCCTGGCAGTTTGCTCATTCTCTCATTTCTCTCTCTCTCCCCCCCCCCCTCTCTCTAGAAAAACAAGCTCAGCTTTTCATGGCCCCGGATTTCGGTGAGGGGATGTCGGCTCTCTCTGTGTGGTGGACAAGCAGGAGTTTGGACTGACTTCACCCTAGCGATGTATCTCTCCCTCAGCATGGCTGGCATTTTAGGGGCTGCTGCAGGGACATTACACCCCCCGCCCCCCCCCCACTCCACACACACACAAACACTCACTCACATACACACACTCACTCACATACACACACTCTCCACATCAAATCCCCTACCTCAACTGCTGGGCTCATCTCAAATCATTTGTGCTTTGCTCTTGCAGGGGCCTTAACAATATCTCATTAGGGATTAGGGAGAGGTGTATTTCCTCTCTGCCCAATAAACGATGAATGTTTCATGGCTCGTCTTAGTCCGATCGTATCTCTCACACTCCGCCTCGGTCCCAATCGAACCGAACGTTCCCAACACAATTTAGCACTCCCTGCGCCACTGACACTGCCATAGTGCTGGCTGGAGTATTTGTGTCTGCTGTGCTCATGCCTCTGTCTCTCTGGTGATCCAGTGTTGTTACATGCCTCACTCTCCGCAACATAGCTGCGCCTCATTTAGAATTAATGTGACCATGACCCCCTGACCGCACACACACAAACACACACACACACTCACACAGTCTTTATCCTTGTATCACCGTCTCACTAACCAACATATATATGTATAAATCACTAGTATGGTAGACACAATCACATACTTCCCTTACACACACTGACATACCACCCCCCCCCCCCACCCCCCCCCCCACACACACACACACACACACACACACTGTGACTCCTATTCCATGTATAGCCCACCGGATTTCCCTCTGTTTTTACAGGTCAATCATTTAGCGAGGCCAGTGACTCAGAGAGCTTTTGCCTTGTCCTTAGCATCTGCCGTGTCTGGTTATTGCGCTCCCACACGCTGAGAGAGAGAGAGAGAGAGAGAGAGAGAGAGAGAGAGAGAGAGAGAGAGAGAGAGAGAGAGACAGAGAGAGGCGTTAGGCGCCTCAGCTCTGGCTCCTTGAAACTCTCCAATTGAATCAGCAGAGGCACCTTCTGACTTGTGATTGGATTAGGAGCGATGCGGCACCCACTGCTGTCCCCGAGGAAAAAGAGCTCGACTAACTGCCATTACACCCACATCGTGCACCCGTGGCACGTCCCCCCTCGGGAGGGTGTCACAGCATCAACATTACTGGTCCTCTGATTTCAACACAACGGTCAAACACGGAAACTTGTCATCGTTTTTGTGACCCGGTTCAGATTTTCCTCAGTAGACAGTGCTCACACTGTCTGTCTCTACTGAGGGTGCTGTTTGATATTTGAGTGCCATGATACTTCCTATAACAGCTATGGTCAAAAGTCAAAATCCACATTTTGCACAAAGGGCGACTGGAGTGCTTGGTGTAATACGATGCAGTGCTATTGCGATAATCAGCACAAGGAAGGAGACCTGACGGAACAGAGAGGTCACATCGATTTTGATCTGATATTACAACTGCTATTCTAACCGTCTGTTGCATGGGCTCTAAAGCCTAGATAATAACACTCATGTCTTAATAGCACTCATGTTCTTCAGGCATTTTATAAATATTCATTCATCTATAATTACAGCATAATGTGGAGAAAAGTCCTAAATTTAACATAAGATTGAAAAAGCATTCACACAGATCTATATTTAGAGATTTATTTACATTTAGGTCCATATTCAAGACAATGAGGATAAAAAACTTTTACGAGGATGAAGATAATGAAAATACTGATGATGACTAAATTGATAATGAGGATGGAAATGCTGAATAATTTACACTTTTCTTGACAGTAAGAGCAGTATGCAGACCAGAGGGATCACACATGTGAAAGTTTAATGTTTTGCATAAAAATCTAATTTAACACACTAGACCTCTCTCTAGTCATCAGTCTTATTTAAAATTTTATATAACAGAAAACTTATTAAAGAAGAAATTGATGAATACAATGAGGATGAAAAATTAGTTAACCAGTCCGAAAACAGCACAGCTTGACCTGCCTGTTCAATAGTTTAACAAATATCAGAAACTGACATTTGATCATAAATTTCAAAAAATGTACCAAATGAGATGTGACTGATTTCGACTGGCTCAGATGAGGCTATCCTCCCTTGTCCTTTCCAGTAATGCAAACACAGGTGCTTTGACGTGGCTTCAACACGGCCTAGATAAATATGTTTTTCCTTCTTTTTTTAGCGGCCGAAATGTTTAACTATTCCCTCGAGATGTGTCTGCGAGACATTCCAACTTAGTCTCCGGTCTCTGAGCCTGAGTGTAACAAGCGCCTGGCTATACCAATCACAGGCTCAATAGAGCATGTAAAAACTGTTGCACCGTCACATATGCGCTGCAACAACCCCCTCCCCCCCCCCCGAATATCTTTGTTTCGCTATGGCAAAATGCAAAGCAATGGCACCACCTGGTCTTCATGCATTTTCCCTTTGCCCACTTACAGCATGCCTCTCTCTCTCTTTCTCACACACACACACACACACACACACACACACACACACACACACACACACACACACACACACACACACACACACACACACACACACACAATAGTACACACATTGGCAAATACTTGTGCCATAACTGGTTAGAGTTTGCTGGGGAAGACAGCACTGCCAAATTAGGATGCTGATCACCGCGGAGATTAAAGCGTAGAGAAGGTTCTGTGTTGAATGTAACATGGATGACGTCATCCGTCTCCCGATGGGATGCAAAGCAGACATGGAGACGAAGCTGGTGCTGCTGCTTAAAAAAAGAGAAGGGCACTGAGCGAGGAGGTAGTGTGTATGTGTGTGTGTGTACGTACGGAAATGTGTGTGTATGTGTGTGTGTGTGTGTGTGTGTGTGTGTATGTATGTGTGTGTTCTGAAGGCCGCAATGAGACTAGCAATTATCTGTCATCGCTGTAACAAATAGTTTATACACAGTGACGCATATTAAAATGAATATTTGTTGCACAGAAATCACATGGAATTGCATGTGGTAAAACGAATGGGTTTTGTGCCGTTGTTTGTGCTGTTTGCTTGTATTTATATAGCCTTGTTTTCAAAAGACTCTTTGTGTATCTGGGAATGCTTCATACAGTACTTCATAGATGCCTCCACTACATCAGTGACACTGCCTCTCTATTGCTGCAATTGTCCCATAATTGGGTGTGGAACCCAGGAAGAGACAGAGAAGAACTGATAAGGAATTACCACACATCAGAGAGGAAGTGGATGATCGTGAGTGAGCGGATATCTGTTATGACAGACAAGCACTCCTCATGGACATCAGTCATACTGAGTGTCTTTCCACTGTTCATAAGGTCTGTGGCTTGAAGTGTATGCCTTTTAGGGTATGGTGTGGAATATGTGTTGAAGAAGCAGCATCCTGAAGGTGTGGAAGCCCAAGTGATTGATGTCATTATTGATTATGTGCCAAGCGTTGTACACAACATTGAAATAAGCAAGCATACACTTAGTAATGTAACTCACAAAGCTGTTTCACTGCGTGATGTCAATGTGTTGGTGTAGTCTAAATCACTTTGGCTTTATGAGTACTCAGGAATCAATGCAAGAAAATTGCTAAATGCAAGGTCGCAAACAATCCACTCCCAGTTAAGCCATATTTGGACATACAGTACTAAGGCTGTGTGAGTGCATTAGCAACACATTAGCACCGCCTCAAATTAGAGTCCAAGGTGGTGTATGTTGGTATGTCTACACACTCTCTGTCTAACACTTCAGAGCAATTGACGATTGTTGATTTGAGAAGAAAAAAGAATGTGTGAAATTAGAGGTGTAGATCTCTAGTAAATCAGTGGAAAATATGTGAAATGCCATCTTATGCAAGGTGTTTTGCAGTAATTACGACCTGGTGTTATGTATCCCCAGGCTGCTTTTGACTGACGGCAATGCTATCATGAACACCGGAGAACCCAATCTATGACAATGAAGACAAATAAGCGGTTACGTCAAACAAAATGTGGAGATGTAAGAAAAGGAAAAATAAACAGAAACTACTACCGACCACGTCATATTCATGGATTCACAGAGATAGATGTGTTATTTTTGGAGATAAATGAGTCAAAAGTTAAAACAAACACAGGAGATACTTCTCACACGTCTCATTAATCACATTTTACATACATAACTACACCATATCATTTTTCTTCGTCTCGTCTCTCATGCCAGTCTGTTAAGGGACACTGCCATGGTTCGGTCAAGTACACACACTACAGAATTTGAATTTGATTAATTTGATAACGTAGCTAAATGTGTTGAGTAAAAAAAACAATTCTAGTTAGTGATTGACATCAGAGGCATCCTCCGGTAAAGTCACAACATAATCTAATATGTGATACTTGGCTCTGGTCTAAATACTAAAAGGAGTCATAGCTTTCTCACTGTACAAGCACTTCAATTAGTTTTATATGTTCACACTGTTAATGTGTAACTAGGTGAACATCTTTAAATTTCTTCAGGCCACGGTGTGAATGGAGCTATTGTAGGCATTCCATCCCATTTAGAATAACAGGAATGAAAACAGGAATACGTTCTGAAAATGGTGAAAATTTAGGCCCATTCATATGTGACATAAAAGCATTTTCTACAGCATGACAGATCAGTTTCCATCCAGGCAGTGTGTCCCCATCCACAAAAGCACAGACGACGCAGCACACCACAACACAACCACATACAGAAACAGCTCCATCTCACTAGATACTACATACATATGCACAGCATGAACAGATTAATGTGTTACATGCTCTACAAAGCTAGAAGAAAGGATTGTTTAAACATGAAACTATTACTGGTACTGTCATCAAACCATCAAAGAACATAGATGATATTACCACAAGAAAAAGTGTATACCCCCCATCGTTAAAGCAGTCATAAACGGTAGGCTTGTTATTGAACTTCAATTTTTGTTGGGTGGAAGTTTTTGAAAAGCATGCAGCCCCTCACCGACAAACAACATGTCAAGGGGAAAAGGGAGGGAAAGAACCTATTTCTAGCAGCTATGACCTCACTAAATAATGAAATATTAGCTGTAATAACAAAACTCACGGGGACAGACGAAAGCTCAGACAAGTACAGAGCAGCATGAAATCAATTCCTCTGACACCTGCAGTGAATCCTATTCATTTGTTTGTCTGTGGCGCCTGCTTTAAATAACTTTGCATTTCTCCTCCACTCTGGAGCACTCCATCTCTTTTGAAAGCTTTAGGTCTACAAAGCTTTGCAACAGCTTGTGAAACTTGTGAGACAAGATCCGATCCAGAACATTTCAAAACATTTTTCAACCCACCCCACCCACGAAAAACAAAAAAAGTCTGTCAAGAAATTACAAGCGGATGTGTAGAGTGTGATTCTCTACAAGCACAAAGACAAAGACCACAGCATGCTGATTCTTATCTGCGCTGCATAAAACAATGTACACTGCTTACCACATCTCATCAAAAACTGATGTAGAGCCGTCATCCAGCAGCAAGCAAGGGCATACTGGGCATATGAGTAGCATAGCTACAATAAGCAAACTCATATTGAATCATTTGAAAGTACAGCAAACATATACAACTGTCTTTGACTATTTATTCATGTTTTAAATTCCAACATATTGGCAACATGATATTCACAGCTCATTTCTAATTAGGCTTCAAAATAACAATACAGGTGAAAGATACAACGTACACATTCATACTAACTGCTTACATATTGAGTAAACAGAATGTATGCAAGGGGCATTTTTCATGCCCAGTTTAAAAGCTATTTATTTAAAAGCTATAATTGTGCTCACACTATGTATATATTTAAAAGCTATAATTGTGCTCACAGTGGTTCACATGAAGGTACAGGCAGAGTGTGATTGTTTTGCATTTACTTAAGTTGAGGCCTCCACAGGGATGGCGTATCAAATACTCAGTGTTTGCTCTGAATATAGTGAGGGCTTTCCCAAATAAATGTAGCCTTATCGTATAAGAGACTATTTGGTCATTAAAAAAAAAACCTTCCATGGTGTTCAATGACAAATGTGCTGATATATCTAGAGAAAAGAAGCCAAGAATATCTATAGTCTGTTAGACGCATCCAAATTACATACACATAGGAAGAAACGTTCACCACTATTTTTAGGCACCTCACTGTAAAGTCACACAAGGCTAAGAGCCATTGCTATTTTTAAACTCACTATAAAGTGTACGGCCTGCCATGTCTTCTTTCTGCACATATTGAAAAACATGTGTGAAGGCTCATGCTCCCGTCTGCTTATTGTGATAAGTGATGAAGGAATGAAAGCATGCTCCTTTCCATGATAGGATGGTTTCGTTTCGGATGTTGTCTCAGGAGTCCACACCATGTTGTAAGTCGTTAAGCTGCCTTACACTGCGGTGCATGACGTCTTTACATGATGTACATTTACTTTTACGAACCTCATCAATTGCCTACATTTTGAAAGGGGACATGTTTGTGTAAAAAAAACAAAAAACAATTATGTTCAGTAAGGGGCAATTCCACCCATGTGTAAAATGCAGTTTAAAAACTACTATAAAGAAAAACACACTGCAGCCATGTCAAACATTTTCTGGAAAAAAACACCCCAAAAACATGCTGTTTCTCATTTTAGAAGCTTTGTCGAGTTACCACAAACACTACAATAATGTCTGATCTGAATCTGACCATGAGGTGAATGAGTCCATTGTCTTTGAGATGAGCTGAGTTTAAAAAGAAGAAGATCTCATCCGCATCAGCCAGCCAGCCAGATCTCCCTTACAGACATGGCTCGGCTCGCCTCGCACACAGCAGATTCTCACACCAGCAATCAGCACTTTTTTTTTATTTACTAGGCCGCTTACGCGTGACTTCGGTTAGTCCTAAACACTTTTTTGGCAGTTTTACACTCTGATGGTTTTAACCATCCTCTCAACGCAAAGCACAAACACAAACTCAAGGGTAATTCTAACTCAATCTGTTCATCTCTTTCTCTCTCTCTCTCCCTTTCCTTGCCCCCTCTCCTTTTCTCCAGCATTTACCCAGCATGGAAAGATCAGGGATATTTATGTGGGGGGGGGTGCTGAGTGTCATGGCAACGGGCAGAGTTTGATTTGAAATGGCAGTGAGATGATAAGACGCAGCCCAGTGAGACCAAGCTCCGCTCCGCTCCACTCTGAGAGGAACACCACAACAGGGTGTCTGGGGAACGGAATGGCCGTGGGCAGGGTAACTGGAGGCGATGGGGAGTCGTAGCTGGGTAGGCCAGTGCAGGCCAATTAAAAGAATATTTATAGAGGTGGTATTAAACCTAAACCCACTGGATGGTCAATTCACAAATCATGTGTTTAGGGAGAAGATATCTGCTGACAGACACTACTCCAGATGATGAGATTGCGATGATGGATATCACTGGTTAGTTGGCGCATTAGGGCCCCCGAGAGTTCTCTACCTTTGAATGTAAATTCAAAATCAGATATTAAATCATCATTTTAAAACATACATTTTTAAATTTCAATGTTTTCATTTTATGCTACTACAATATTAAAACGTTTTAACTATGACTTATTTTACTTCTCCGACCCCATAACTATCTGGAGGGAGTAAGGAGTGGAGTACACAATATGACACATTTCTTCCGCCTCAGTCTTGCTAACATTTTCTCATGTTGTTGTGGGTTGCTAGAGTAGACTAGACTTATGTCTGAATTAGCACCAGCAAAAATAATCATAAATTCTATAACAGCATGAGGGTATGTTATGTCTAAATAATATGAGAAATAAAGAACAATACAACGTTTTAATCCCTTCTGCATATTGGCAATGACATAGGCAACAGTATATTTGCCTGGAGAATCCTTAGTACTGCATCATGAATACTGTGGGGCCGGCCAACCACATATTTTACAGTGTGTATTTTCACATCCAATTCAAAGAAGAGGCCTGTTTTGAACAAATGCAAAATATATCATTTCTATCTTCTGTCTTTCTAAAGTTGCATTATTCCATTGAGAAAAACAATATACGACTGCACTCTGTGGTTTTCCCATGTACAGTAGATGTGTTATGTGAAATGTTTAGTGATCAACAATTTGCAGTATACCTCCATATCTTATACACCTATTGTAACTGCTCATCATTTACAAATGTTAAAATGTGGGCAGAATATGTACAACAATATTCTTTTGTACGTAGTAGCTACCTTGAAAACTGTGCATTCAACAGATGCACCCTTCAGGCTGCATTTTCCTGCTTGCTACTATATGAGTGATCATCTAGAGGAGCAACACGACGGCCCATTTTCAGACGGAGGCCAGCTTATTCATGTATTGATCTCCATGTCAGAGCAGGGCCGCTGAGGAGCCTGGGGGGTGGGGTTTGGGATACAAGCCACAGGGGTGCAGGAGTGGATCGCTAGTGAACCATTTCCCACATAAAACGCTGGCACATTCCAGCTCCTATTTATCATGGACATACACATGCAAGGGGAAAACTACTCTACAGAGTGACTTCCTCCACACACACACACAAACACACACACACACACACACACACACACACACACACACACACACACACACACACACACACACACACACACACACACACACACACACACACACAAACACACACACAGCGCATCATTCTCTCTTCATCCATCTCCCTCTCTCACTGTGTGTGTATGTGTGTGTTCTAGGGAATGTGAATTGCATCAATAAGCGGCCATAAAAGAGAGCCATCAGACCTGGTGGTGACAAGAAAGTGAGAGAGTGAGAAAGACAGAGAGAGAGATAGAGAGAGAATAGATAATGAAACAAGGGTATGAAACAAACAGCTTCCTGTCCTCACAGTAATCATATGCAGGGGCTAGAGAACCTTGCTGATCAAGGATTTCCGTCGAGGGACTGCGAAGAGATGGCACAGGAACCACCCAGGATGCTTGCGTGTCAGGGGTTAATTAAGTGAGGTAATTCCAGATCTGTCAAAGTCAGCTCTCCTGCTCATCAGGAGGGAGGCAGGGGAATTAAGGAGAGATGGTAGCGATGCGCCCAGAGCATCAGCCCATTTGGCATCTGTCACTTGGCTGTATTGATCTATTTCCATTGAAAAGGAAGAAGCGAGTGAGTCATTTCATTCGACAGAGCCCCACATTACTCACACACACAAGGGTGGAAAAGAAAGCATTTGGTGACCACCTCTCGGAGCAGCACCAGAGCATGCATAAATCTCCAGTGTCTGGACTATCACCAGCTGAAGCATTTAATAAACAGACGTAAAATGCCAGCGTTGTTGCAGTAAAATGTAATGCCGCCTTACGCATCAAACCAATGCAACAGAGATGTAAACAAGCCAGAAACTTGAAAGAGAGGATTGTTTTCAAAATGAAAGCTTACCACACATTCAATTATAGAGACATGCAGACATGTCTTTCCAAGAGAGAGAAGCAGACATGTCTTTCCATGTGCCTATCAGGGTATAAATCAGCCAGCCGATGTGCAATTACAAACGCAGCTTGTGCTCAGCATCAAAATACAGATGGAACATGGAGCATGAGAAACAGATGCATGATGCTTAACTGTCCATCAGTGAGCTGTTTAGGTGGACTCCCGGCGACAGATGTGGCATGAGAGAAAAAGAGAGAAAAACAGCTTGACACAAACAGAGGAGAGGAGAGTGAAAGAGAAAAATAGAGGGAATGTGAGGGAGAGAGAAAAATGTAAAAGGAACGTAAACACTCAAGCCTACCTCAGTGATGGTGTCTGCTCCTCGTGTCGATGTGAGAGTACAGGCTTCCTCCAGGCAGGGCATGGGGAGAGAGAGTGTGTGTGTGTGTGTTTGTATGTGTGTTGTGCGTCTCCGACTTGCAGTCTCCTACGAACAGGCTGGGTGCTAGAGACAGCCCAGCCGCGGTGGCAAAGCCCCTTCACTGAGTCGCCGTAACATCCCTCCCCTTCAGCATGAATTAATTAAGCCTTTTTTTCCCTCTTGCTTCCCTCTCTCTCTCTCTCTCTCTCTCTCTCTGTCTCTCTCCTTCCTGCTCTCTCGTGATTGTTCTACCCAACAGTTAGCTTTGTGGCTGTAGTCAGGTTAAAATGTCCCTGCACTTTCTTTTCTGACACGCTGTTTACACCGCGCCACTAGCACTCTATTGCTCTCCCCGCTCTCTCTCTCACACACACACACACTCGCTCAGTCTCTCTCTCTGCCTCTCCCTCCCACTCACGCTCTCGCTGTCTCGCTCTCTCTCTTTCCCTTACACGCACTCTTTCTCTCTCTCTCTCTCTCTCTATCCCTTACACGCGCTCTTTCTCTCTCTCTCTCTATCCCTCTCATCGACTGTGCAATGTCACAGTGCTTCAGAGAGCTGTCTCTACCTCATAAAGCACCAGCGCTTACTGTATGTCTCTATGCATCCGTCTCTCTCGTGCAGCTTCATGCTCCGGTTCCTCACCCATTACTCTGTGTTTCTTCACCTCTCTGTATGGAGACTTTTCAACCACGGTTTTTCATGCCCCCCCCCCCACTCTCCACTACAAGCTCTGACTAAAAGAAAGCAGAAAACACAAATCTTTAGTTTTCAAAAACTGGATCACAATAGGACATTCTCTAATATGTGAAAATTCTGATGTTGAAAATATCATTTTTTATCATAAATTATCAATTATCATAAATGTAATAGTGGGTATTTGAAATATATGGCAACATACATAAATATATCGGAACTCCCCCTATTACCGTCGGTCCCGTATTTCCACCGTCTTGCGTGTATGTGTCACTTACAATAATATCCATTTCTATACAAACCAAGACGGCGGATTCCTAAAGAAACGCAACCACCCACACCATAGGTGTATCTAAATTAGCTATGTACCAAAAATGACATTTTACCGTGACTCGAGGAGCTGTAAACAGTGTTGTAAGGCTGCGTGTACACATCCACTTGGAGCTCCAGTGGAATTTTAATTTCATGACAAGAATTCTTGGTCTAACCGTTCATGTGCCGTTGAAACGGCGTAAATAGGCGACCCATCAGGCCAGCACTATAACTCTGAGCGTGGTAAACAAAATCGGATATTTCAGGCAGTAAATGCTTCCGTTAAGAACCAAACCAGATTTTGTTCAAATCTACACACGTATGGCTACTGAAAAATGTAAGGTTCATTTAGCAAATGTTATTTTGAAGTGTTAAAAACGTTGTTTTAGAATTTCCAAACAAAAGTGGTGATAATTGGGGGCGTTACGATAGCTGAACTGGTGATTCCGGCAATTTCTGTCGGTAGGACAAAAACCCTGAAAACAATTGGTTCTACCTAGCTTTTCGAGTTGCGGCAGCCAATAGCTAGAGCTACCAGGCAGCTACAGTGCTACAGTCTGGAGGCATGTTCAGTCCCCATGAGCCCATATGTTCATTGAAAGTCAGTGAAATATGTTGAAATGCCTAACATAATTGTGTGAGTTCAGACTTGTGATAACTTTCCTATTCGATACAATGTTATTCTGTGGTAGAATATCTAAGTTATTATTCATGACAAATATAGTAGATATATGATATGGAGAACAGGAGTATAGTTCCCATCCGATTGCATAGGACAGATATGAGAATTGAACTTTATGTCTAAAAGTAAAAAGGAAGAATGTGTGAAGTTCAAATGACACTTTTCAAATGATACCTCTCAGTAAATGTCATATGTAATGACGTAAGTTGAGCAAAGGTCAGCCTAACAAAGTGTCGGCTGAAAGGGGGAGGGAGGGCGGTGGAGCTTATCAAATAAATTTTAGCCAGCTGTGATGCGAGCTAAGCTTTTGCAACTCTGTTGTTCTGCTGTTTAATTTGAGAAAAAGACAAAAGGCCAAAAATAGCAAAAGTGGACTCCACCCCTACAGCATGATCAAAAAACACACAGTTCTTGTCTGGCTAGAATTTTGGTTTGAGAGCCCCCCCCCCCCCCCCCTTTCAACAAAGCATTGTTACAAATCTTTGCACAACCAATTTACATAAGGATATTGACGTCAAACCACTCAGGACATATGAAAGCTTCCCACTGCTAATGTCATCATACAAAAACGTATATATAACAAAAGTTCATGATAAAAAAACATCTATTGTTCTTATAATGCTTGCTACACCTGAAGCAGCTAAACTAAAACAGCTGTCTGCAAAATGCTGTTGTACATAAAACATGCTATTTTACTTAAATGCAATGTTAAGTGCATTAGACAGGATTACTGGATAAGTACAGTGATTTCAACTGTCAAGCCAATAACAGCTGTGAAACATCAGGAATATCACATGTAACTAGAGGGGCACTTCCACCAAGGGCAATATCTGACCACAGCCAGACCTCTGCCAAAGGCCACATCTCACAAATGTGAGCGAAAGTGAAACAAACCTTGTTTAGGCGCTCCGTCTTGAAAATCAGTCAGGTTTTGCTTCATATTGCGCACAGACACAACAACAAAAGCAGACAAACGGAACTTCAGAAATATGACTTCCTTAATCTACTTAATGAAGTATCAGATTGCTGATGGGGGTGTTACTTTCAAAAGTCCTTTCATACTCCATTGGATCTGATAAGCATTGCGCCCGACATGAAAACAATATTAGCTCAGCAAACAACTCAACTAGCACTAATTTCACAGCAGAACCACATGTATTCCCAGGTGGTTTTATTTTGCGTGGAGGGACTTTCCTTGCAGTAAGACCATGTTCATTCAGAACAAGTATCTGTTACCAGGGGCATTATTGGGGAGACACTGGGGACCCCCCACACCCCTAAAAACCACAATGGAATTTTGGCATTATTAGAAATTGATTCAATCATAACAAACCATCGCAAGATCCTGGCGGAATCACAATTTTCAGAATAAAAAGACAATTACCGTTTTTCTCGATCGCTTTGATGCTTGTGTCAACTCTGACATCACATTTTCAAAACAGTTAACACCCATGTCTGAACAAAAGTACTCTGGCCAAAATGGCACATTTTGCTTGCAAAAGGCTCTTACTCTCTCAAAACACTTAAAACATGCAGCAAATTTTGCCTTCAAACAACAGATCCTGTCAATCATTACTGGACAATCAATCATTACTGGACAACAATATACAAAATATAGTTCTCAAAATGAGTTCTTTTATTATGTCTGTTCCATTTCTTTCTCATTTTTCTGATATCAGAAATAAACTGTGAAAAGACTAAATGTACTGAATAAAAAATAATTGTATTTATTCCTAAGATGTAACTGTCATTGATATGTAAGACCTACAGTAAGCATCTAGACAAGACAAATTTCATTGAACTACAACTTGTAATTTTTTATCAAAATAGACCTACAGTAAACACCTTGTACTGTTTTCATCACCAAATAGGTAATACAGTACTTTCTCTAAATGTGCCTTAGATCTATACTTGCAAATAGCAACACAGAACAGACATATATGGATAATATAATGATATATAATGGATATATAACGATTGCTGGTTGAAGAATTGTGCAAAGGAAATCTACACAGGTGTATCAGAGATTCAGACTTATGCAACAAATCTCTCCCACCTGTGAAAAGATGTTTTCCTTTTGTTTAGCATGGGGAAACCAATAAAGTTTGGGGTATTTGAATGACATCTGTGTTAACTGTTTTGCAAAAGGGTGTGAGAAATGTGTGAACCCAATGGAAACGTGTGAACATATTCGTAAGAGATGACTGCTGTGCAAAGAAGGTGTTCATGAAGACCAAGTGGATCCCAGTTTCTTTACACAGTAATCGAGAAAAACTGCTGGATTTCTAAGAATTTCTGCTGCAAATTCAATCAATTTTAGCTGCAATGATGACAGCAATCCCTGAAGGGACTGGTAATCCATACATGGATAACATTTAACATTTCAGTTTCACCTTAGTCAAAAGTGACATGTACTGTAGCCATTTTATGCTCAACCTCCCAGTTAACTAGTTATTTTCCTATTTGTCATTAGCAAGACTACGCATCCACCAAAGTGTACCAGTTAACTACAGTTATTTTCCTATTTGTCATTAGCAAGACTACGCATCCACCAAAGAGTACTGTATGCCTCAGCTGCAAGGTTCACTGTTACAACAAAGTTTTCCATTTTTATCTTCACACAGAATAATATCAGGGTACTTTATGGTGGCGAGAAGCACCAAGCACTGTCAGTTGAGACCAGCAACATTTTTTTTTTTCAATCACAAATGGACTGCTGTCACATTCAAAGTTACAAAGAGATAGGCCTACCTCTGGAAAGTTATCAGTGTGGCACTTTTTGTGTTTTCAAATGAGTTGTGCACTACACAAGGGGCCTTGGGCAACTCAGGAAATACCATTCTATTTTTACCCACTCACCCACACAGTTCCCTCTTTCTTCGCAGTGAGTAGCTCATCCGTCCACCTCCCTTGACCCATCTGCAGTGACATATCTCACCCCCTTAACGGACAGTTAAAAGGGGCAATCCCTGCAACGGACTCTGTAGGAGGAGTCCTCTCTGTGCTCCTTATGACTGCTAATGGAACAGAGATTGTGTGGGAGTCCTATGGCACGAGTTTAACTACATTTCTGTATGAACTTTCAGAAGTTCTGATGCAATATGGTCTGTATTGATACTCAAGTAAGGGTACAAAGGTTTTTGTATGAGGTTGCATGAGGTTGTCAGTTTCTTTTTTTCATATTGCAGTTATAATATAAATCATTTTCAGCCCATTAAATAGCTCTGGTTGTTGATCAACCACTGTGGAAAATCCTCTAACTACAACACAAGGAATTTAACACCTCTCCTAGCCTGGGTGCCAGCCGAACTTAGTCCCGCCCACAACATTTGAGGTCGGGAAGTTCGGTCTGGCATTGCTCCGTTGTGGAGCAACTATACTCGCCCCAAATCTGGCGGACCAATCAAATCGGGCTTTACGATGATGGACAGGTGAGCAACAGCGCCTCGTCTATCACGTCATCTGAGCACGCTTAGGTTGATTATGTTTGCAACAAAAACGCTGTGGCTAGAAGGAGACAGATGGCTTCTAAGACCCCATATGGAAAATGCATATTATTTCAATGAAGTTTTATCACTGAAAACGATTATTTATGAAAACTTTGGCCAAAGTTAAGATGTGGGAAAACTCATGGTTTCACTTTTATCAAGGGAAAACAGCGTGTTGCATTGTGACATGTTGTTCTCTTGTTCGTTTGAAATCTCTGATTGACCACCTGTTCGAGGGATTTGCGACAGCCTTTCCCAGCTGTTTATAACATATTTGTAGCATATCAGTGTTCAACAGAATTATTTTTAAAAACGGAGGGGATATAGGCTATCAGTTTTTTCCTAATAGCGTACCCTAGGCTACTACGTACAGTATCTCTTAGATTTCGCTAATGAGTGTTGTAGGAGATATTGACGGCACAATAACTTTTACAAAAGACCAGACAACAATGTAAAGGCATTTGTGGAGAAGAAGGATGGTTTGTCTGTTCTTCCTACATCTCACGGTACTGTAAGTTATTTCGTTGCTCTGATTGGTTAGGCATCCCCCCCCTGTATCGGTTGAAACACGCCCCATAATTACGTCCCAATGGAGCAGTATCAGACTCATATTCTGACTAGAATTGAGTATGGCTACGTCAGGCTACACCTCTCCTATGTATCTGGAAATATATTAATAATTGAACATTAAAAACATGTTGTCTTGAACCTGCGCGATTCAGCCCTGCACACGCCCGGACTCGAACCCGCGAACAGCAGCACCTCGGATCGGGAGGCGAGCATGCTGATAGTTGAGCTAAAAGCCCAGGCTACTAGCTCGCATGCCAGCTGCACTCTTGAGGCATCGGGGAGTGAGGTTTACTAACGTTCCACACGCACAGCTAAGCTAGCTGGCATCCATTACATGTGCATGCTG
Source organism: Alosa sapidissima (assembly GCF_018492685.1). Taxonomy (NCBI): domain Eukaryota; kingdom Metazoa; phylum Chordata; class Actinopteri; order Clupeiformes; family Clupeidae; genus Alosa; species Alosa sapidissima. Next base: position 16,589,378 of record NC_055958.1, read on the forward strand.
TGATCAACTTTTAATTATTTGATATGGAAAGCAAATTCATTCTTTTGGGGTGCTATTACTTGAGAATTCCAGCCCAAGTTGGAGACCATGTAAAGATTTGCAGCAATTTCAAAACTGGATTACTCAAGAACGTACAAAAGAATGCTTTATATCTTTGTATTTGGTAAGGTCTGCTGTTTATTTTGATGTGTCATGTGTTGAGTGAAGAGTCTGTGAGATATTCCACCTGGAAGAATAGGTGTGGAGATGGATGCAGAGCTAAATTTAAATATGATTATATTTCATAATGCAAATTCAATTCACTTAACACAGCAACAAGGAACTAGCACCATTTGAAAGCTGAAATTGCATGGTTTCACATGATATGCATTTGATATCGGTGTGATGGGTACTCTGTGAGCAATTAAACAGAGAAGAATGGGGGTGAATTTGGGCGCACATTGAGTCTGTTGGCCCAATAGGGTTAACATTACACAATGGAGCCGGATACAACGACAATACACATTTGGCTGGCGGCAGTGGCAAACACGCCGCATGTTCTACCCAGGATCCATAACAGCCCTCCTTCAAGGTACCACATGCGTTGTCAGTAGCCTTAATGCCAAAGCAATAAAGAGCATCACCAGCAGAGCAGCCTTCGTGAGTATTTCACTGTGGTTATCAAACAGGCCTCTTTCTTCATCAGTGTTTCATTGAATTAGATCCACAACACCTCCAAAAGACTCAACTGTAGTGTTTGATGTCCCAGACCCACCCCCCTCCACACTCCTGATGGGTTCTCTACTAACAAACTCTTAAGTCACTCCTCTTCATTGCTGTGGCCATTTATGATCTACTGTGTTCCAAATATCCAGAACATTTGTCAATTAAGTGCTAGTGATGTCATGACACTGTAGGAGTAAAGTTGACCTGAGACTGAGCCTCTCTCACTCACACAAACTCGGACCCCCCCCCCCCTCCCCCCACACACACACACACCAACCCAACCACACACTGAGAGGAAATAGAGTTCCGCAATGTTACCATGCAGAGGTTGCCATGCACATTGCCAGGCTTGTAAATTGTACTTTGTGGGTTTGTTAGGTTGAGCAGGACAGGTACAGTTAGTTAGTAGTAGATATGAGTGAAATATGATGTGCAATGTTTTGTGGCACTTCATCTCACTGCACCGCAAGGCTCTTAATAATACGTTTTCAATTTACAGCAAGAAATAGTGCTGCTACCAGTAAATAAGCAAGTGTCCTTGTAGTTTTAGTTTAGTTTTATCTTTATTTGCATTACTAAGGAGCTAGTGATTATTTTTTTAACAGTAGTAAAGTACAGTTGACTTAGTGGAATGGTTAAGATGTATTTTGCATTATTGAAACAGACTGTACCCTGATCTCATTCTCAGCATTGACAGTGTTTTTTTTTTTTTCTTCTTCCTTGAGAGTTAAACATTTCCGAGTTGATGCTCTTACGTTCATGCAGTCTACAGTATGTGTGTAGCCTGCTTCTAAGTGCTTGACACCCACGCACAAACTGGGTGACAACCCACAGGCAGACCCTGCTTCAGCAGCTCTCCGCAGAGGCACGACAGTTTGTGGGTGTGCACCAAACTCTGCAAGAGAGACACCAAATTGGCCACCTCATCAGAAATGATGTGTGAAAACATGCTTTAAACCTTCTTGGCCTCTTAAAAACTGTTGAAAGTTCTTTTTACAAATAATTTGTGAATTCAATTTAATTATATCTGCCTATCTATTTCTGTTAACAGACAGGAGAACCTTTTTTCCACACCGATACATGTGTAGCTGAAAATACGCCTACAGACTGTTGCATGCTGCAAGGAGGCACACGGCAAAAATGACTTCCTTTGCCTGTCAACATGAGAAAAAAAGTTACAAATCTACAATGTTTGCCACAATCACCACGCACACATTTGCAGACATCCCCAATGTTTCCTTTGTGAGGACATGGTGTTCACACCATGATATGTCCTAACTGCATCAGCGTTATACTTTTAAAAACGCCTCTTTCTCTTGAGCAGCAGTTTTGAGACATTCAATGTGAAGTCACAGACCATTCTGTAAATGTCCCTCTTTAGGTCCATACTGACTCTAGATGTACTGTAGTTCAGTTTGCATGTTTTCTGTAATTAGTCAGCAAGGTTAAGGAATCCAAACACGTCTGGAAGCCCAAAAATCAATGGAGCCTTGGCCCCACCTTGACAAATGACGTTGTCATTTCTTCCATGCAATAATGTCTTAGCCTAATCCAGTCACAAATACACAGGCACCAATAAAGCACACACAGTGTACTTTCTGATTTAAAAAAAGCTGCTTACTGACATTTGAGAAACATCACCAGGGACCACTGGTTCACAAGGGGATGTCCTGGTTAACCACTACAGTATCACCAACATCACGTTTAAACACACTCTGTGAGTCAGTTATGCTGAGGCTACGATGACAGCTATAATTGAAGACTAAAATCAATATATGAATGGGCAGATGCACAAGGGTAAACTATAATACAGGACTTATAGCAATCCACAAACTATTGTACTGATACACAACACAGGCCATTTAGGTAAAGGAAAGAAAAGGGCTTTCTCACTCTTACAATTCTCGCAAAGATAGAAAAAAAATAAAAATATTATTTCCATATAAATAACAACACTGTTGTTTTGTCACATGAAGATGTGAAATATGGGTGGCCATCTCTGGCTTGCTTTCAAGTCAACATTTAATATTTAATGCCGGGGCTTTTTAATTATTAAAATCATAATTTAGAAATTGTAGATATACCATTAAAAAATGCACTTGTGTATTTGCCCCGCAGCCACTGTTGGAGCAGCAGTGGTGTGAGATCGGTCACAGATTCCCTGCTCCCACTGATCAGGTCTCAGTTCCAATTAGTCGACTAATCAGAGGGTCACGAAGACAAATGAAAACGAGGCACCTGGCAAGCAAACAGACATTAAACACCCCCAGTTTCCATACAAATGTTCAGTTTCAAATCCAGGTGCCCAGCTCAGCCCTGTTCAAACACATGACGACAGTAACACATTTCCTTACAGGAGGACAATCAGAATTAACTGAACAGTCAATATTATAGTGGAGAGGACATCCTAAGCCTAAAGCACAACTCTGTTTAATCACTGGAACTAACACTCACCCTAGAACTTTACCGGCAGTCTATGATCAGATAACTATGTTTCCATTTTGTGTTTCATTATACTGTTTCCCCTGTTCTCGACTAATGTGGTTTGTTGAAGCTCATGCCAGATTCACATTTCGTCATTTACTGATTCAGGGTGAATCACATTGTTTTTTTAGATGCGGAGGCCTGTCTGTTGGGGATATCTCTGTGGCATCACCGAAGGCGGCTTTGTTTATTCAAAAACCAGCAGAGAGGAGGTGGTGGAAAAGTCAACAACTCAGAGCACAGCATCAGACTGCTGGGATGTTGATGTTAAGGGCGAAGGTGGGGGGAGGGGCATAAATACAGAGTTTTAGATCTGTTACAGAGGCAGGTAGAGAGGGTAGAGTAATTGTAGAAGGAATATCACTTAAAGGATCTTCAGGAAAAAAGCTGTCCTTTACCACTAAAGGGTATAATTACTACTGTAATCGCATAACCCAACAAAACAACGATGCACCTGTGTTATGAACTGCACTGTAGCTAACTGTGTTTATGAATAGTGTCAATATATTGATACTTGGGTAGACTATGAAGGTACAGTTAGAGATAACATCTCAGTTAGGGTTGGGTAAGTACAAAGTACTTACAGTGAGCTGTTAGTTCCTGTATTAGACTTTAAGCAGCCTACTGAATTATAGGTTTGGTTAACAATAAAGAGCATAGGAGACTTCTACACTGTATTATTTTAAAAAAGAAAAAAACCTTTTAGCAATATTTAAACATCTTTGCCTTTGCAATTCTAAAGGGCGTTAACGCTGCATCTTATTCTCCCCTCATCTCTGACTGAAACAGACCCTCCAAAACATTATGACATCACTTTTGTAGCAGCTTTTTTGTGTTTACTTGAAGTCATACATTCTTTATGTAGACCTCTGTCCAGTAATACACAAATTTCTTCGGCTCTCTTGAATCTACACACTTTTAAGGCCTTTAAAAGAACTTGGATGAATTATTAAGCGATATTTCACCTGTCTACAAAGAAATACTGTGTTATATTGTGAAGGCCTTTGGAGTTTGAGGGCAAAGGGGTACAAGAAACTGAGTAAGGGATGAGAAGACGACATGTCCAGAGCATCTAGTACAACAAATGTCACCAAGAACATGAATCAGTGTCTGGCTGGGAGCTTTCTGTGTAACTGTTCAGCTGACACACTTTCACTTGCAGTAACTACAAAGTCTGAGGAGGGAAGACAGACTCCCCAAGACTTGATTAGAAGACAAGACTAGATGCTTGACTGAAGTCCCAGGGCAAACATTTTGTCTGCAGTAGCCTTACTGAACGTACTTATAAGATTAGAAGACTTGGTGAAGTGGAGAGGAATTTAGGCAATTAATGCTGGTCATGTTTGCGTAATTCAACAGCAGTGCACAGCTTGTTTGGCCCACTTTTGCTGCTAATGAATCTGCCTGGCAACATGCAAACATGGTTTCATGATCCAAAGGGTTAATTGTGGAAGTGATTGGTAAATTAATTAGCATGTCAGGCGTACTTTGATACATCCTAAAAACATTTCCTTGCATTTCCCCCTCCCATTACTGATTATATTCCAGCTGTGTATGCAAATATGCACCATAGCCTGTTCCCCATGTTAAAACAAGTTACAGTAATAAAGCCCTAATGTGATTGCAATGCTCCAGGGCTCATTACGGATGCCTTAATAACCAACAGGGGGAGAAAACAAGAACTAAGTAGGGCACTTGTGTCTCTCAGTGCTGTGTTTATATTTATTTTCTACAGTGCTTCATTCATGGGCAAGGATAAAGCGCAGACAGCAGAGCACCTTCACTTACAGAGGCTCAGTATTATTTATTTTTTATCTATTTTTTCATTCAAGGAGGAGAGCGGCAGATGAGAGTGTGGGCGAGCTGGAACGAGGGAAGCCTACCTTTCTACCCAACCCTGGTGACCTGGCCGGATGACACACGAAAGGCTTGCTGTCACCACGGCAACAGAGGTCTTCCAGGACCTGTGGGGAGCCGCGGAGGTACGTGTGTACGCTCCGCTCCCTAACATCTCGCTGGGACAGCTGCATAACGATGCTCTGGAGGCGGCTGGTGGGCTGGCCTGCCGAATGGCAATCAGTTCTCCTGGTGGCCACCACAGAAGCAGCAAAGAGAATCTGGACTGAAAGGACATCTGAGACCGTCACGACACAGTCGAGCCGATTTGAGCATTGGTATCACAGGGGAAAAAAACATAGATTTTTAATTACAAATATACAGATTACATAATACACATGCAAACATATAACTTATTACATCATTATACCTCCATGGACATTTTGCATGGAGACAGAAAATGGCTGAATAGGTGATTGTTTGTTTACTGTTATCTTTTATATGGCAATATCAGCACTGAGGACATCAGGTCATCTATCAATAGAATTTACAAATTATACAGTGTTATTTAGCTTCTGACATTCATACATGGACACGCCTGCCCAAAGCTGTTGTCACCTTGACAGTCTGCTAATGACGAGACCGAGTTACTCCAAGCTTAGTGATTCACTCTTGTTTGTTTTGATTTAAATGTAGTGGTGAAGAAGGCTCACAAACTCATAATCTGTTAAAGCTATTCAACCAGATGGCCTTGTGTGTCATTTGTGTTCTATTAAAGGCCACGATTGTTCACAGCTTCGTAATTCAAGTAAATAAAAAACAACAACTCATGAGTTAGGAGGAGTCGGTGGTTTCCAATGAATGAGACATGGCCAGTTGCTACTGCGTTTAATTCTATCTTCCAACACTATGTCAGTAACTGTATGCTGGCTTGAGCACCAGTAATTAAAAGCCACCCAAATGAATCACCAATTTTGGGCAAATCATGACTATCTTAGATCCAACATGAGACCTTTATGGAAGAGCCATGAATGATGCATGTATGCCCCAATAGTGGAGGTTACTACCCTCTTGAATCATACCTATGCAACTTCCTCATTACAACTTTGGTTAACTTTTTGTCAACAAATGTTTATTTTTTCTAAAGTTTGTTTCTTCATGTGAAAGCTCTAAAAGTTATGCTAGCTCTGAAAGGTTAGCTTCTGAACTTAACGAATGCGACTAGTGAATTACCATCCAATCCAATCCAATCCACTTTATTTATATAGCACAGTTTAAACAAACACAAGGTTCCCAAAGTGCTGTACAGCAAGATAAGAAACACATTAAGACATCACAGAAGCACAATAATAGGATAAAGTATTAAAATTAAAAGAGATAAAAACTAAGTAAAATAAAAGTAAAAAATAAAAGTAAAAAGACATAAAAACTAAAATAAAAGTAAAAAGAGATAAAAAACTAAAATAAAAGTAAAAAAAGATTAAAAACTAACTCAAATTCAATAAATAAAATAAAATAAAATAAATAAAATATACTGGCCACATAACACATCTACATACCATCAACACACTACCTGGGGTTAAAAGCCAGAGAAAAGAGGTGAGTTTTAAGATGGGACTTAAAAAGAGACAGTGAAGGGGCCTGTCTGATGTGAAGGGGCAGATTGTTCCATATTTTCGGAGCGACAAAAGCTCGTTCCCCTCTAGATTTTAACCTGGCTCTGGGCTCTGTCAGGAGCAGCTGATCAGCTGACCTGAAAGAGCGGCTGGGAGTGTATGGGTGAAACAGCTCAAAAAGGTAAGGTGGGGCAAGGCCATGCAAGGCTTTAAAAGCAAATAAAATGGACAAGCAACCAGTGGAGTGAAGCTAAAATAGGTGAAATGTGCTCATATTTTCTTCTTGCTAGTTAAAAGACAGGCAGCTGCATTTTGTACCAGTTGCAGACGAGCAATGGAGTAATCCATTTGCAGTAATTGCAGTAATCCACCCGGGTGGTCACAAAGGCGTGGATTACTGTTTCAAAGTGCTGTTTTTGAAGGACTGGTTTAATTTTTGCCAGCTGCCTCAACTGGAAAAAGCTTGATTTTACCACAGATTTAATCTGGCTGTCAAATTTAAGGTCAGAGTCCACTTTTACCCCCAAATTAGTCATGATTGGCTTGTGGTATTGTGCTAACAAACCCAGATCAACCAGGGGGATCACAGAAGTGCCACCAAAGACCATGACTTCAGTCTTTTTTTCATTCAAATTTAAAAAGTTAAGAGACATCCAGGCTTTAATGTCATGTAGGCACTCTAGCAATGACTTAATACTGTAGGCATCTGACTTTTAAGAGGGACATAAATCTGTGTGTCATCCGCATATGAAAAGAAATGCCGTGTTTCCTGAGAATTGAACCAAGGGGGAGAAGATAGAGAGAAAATAAAAGAGGGCCAAGCACAGAGCCTTGTGGCACCCCATATGAGGCCCCATGGGCGACAGTGGAGGACACAGAGTCACCAACGCTAACACAGAAGGTTCGATGTGACAGGTAGGACCTGAACCCAGGGCTCCGAACCGGTTCAAGGAACGAAAACGAAAACCGAAAACGAACGGAATTTTACGGAATTTTACGAGGAGCGGAAACGGAAACGAAAACAAAATGGTCAGGTCTTCAACTGTTCCGGAACAGAAACGTTATTCTGAAATCCACAAAACCGGTTAATAACGTTTTTTTTTTCGTTCTCTATATATTTTATACAATTTCACAAAAGCATATCCTAAGTGTTCAACTCGTTTGATTGTAAGCGAACAGCCTAATAATTTGATTTCTGCAGTTTGAAAAAAAAAAAAACGAATAAATGGACCTTTGGTCCAAATGTGTATATTTTGTCTTGCTGTTGTAATGTAACCTATCCAACCTATCCATCTGCTTCTTCAGATCTTAGGCCAGCTTGTAGCGTAGGCTACTGAAACTGATTTGGAAATTGTTTGTAGCCTATGCGTAATAGCCTATTTTGCCTGTCCACGCCTTGTCGTTTTAAAGTCGGGATTTGAAATGTTTGCGCAATTATAGCCTATTCTATGTAGAAGAGTTAAACGGGAAATTTGAGATAGGCCTTGTCAGCAACAGACAGGTTCGTTTATAAACAGGGTTGGAATTATAGCGCAAGCCTTTGAAGATCTCCATATGGATAAAACTTAGGCTACAACCAGGTAAGGAGTTTAGCACGTATCCAGAAATATTTTTGATAAGAAATTATTTATAGGCATAGGTTAGGCCTACAGTAAGTCTGTAGGCTATGGGATGGATAGCCCATCTGAATGTTTTTGGATGCCGCCTGTGATTTATTATTTTTGGGCATAGCTACGGTATAGGCTAAATCAAGGGGAAATAATGAGTACGTCTATTCTAAGGTAAAGTCCACAAAAATAGACTTGATAGGCCCGCCAAACACTGCCGGAACTTTAAGAACGAACGATATTTTGCGTTCCGAACCGGTTCAGGACCGATATGTTGGTGGCGGAACGCATGCAAGAACGAAAACGTTAAACATAGGCCTACCTGAACCGTTCGGAACGGAACGTTTGAAAAATAATTTCGTTTTCAAGCCCTGCCTGAACCATTCCAGAGCTGTGCCACTGATGCCCACCCACTGCTCCAAATGGGCAATCAGGATTTCATGGTCCACTGTATCAAAAGCAGCAGTCAGATCGAGCAGTACAAGGACAACGCAGTGACCAGAGTCAGTAGCTAAAAAGATGTCATTAAAAACTCTTAAAAGCGCTGATTCTGTGCTGTGCAATGTTTTAAAGCCAGATTGGAAGATCTCAATAATATTTTGTTTATTTAAAAAGTCCATGAGCTGGGAATACACAATCTTAGATTTTAGACAGAAATGGCAATTTGGATATAGGCCTGAAGTTTGCCAAAACAGTAGAATCCAGCCCAGGTTTTTTTTAACAACGGTTGCACAACGGCATGTTTAAAATGACCTGGAACCACTCCAGAGGTCAGACTGCTATTAATAACTGCAGTAAATGATGGTCCAACAGTCTGAAAAACCTCCTTAAGAAGTCGGGGAGGGACATTATCCTGCTGACAACAAGACCTTTACCTCAACTAAAAACAGTATGTATATATGTGCAATCTGAACTTATGCTGTTGTGGAGGTTTGTATAATGATTCATCCTGATTTCATAAGAAACCAGTACTGCTCTGCAAAGGGCCAGTAAAAAAATCATCAGGCTTTTCATACAGCGCACACTAAAATATTGATACATTTTCTCATGGATTTATACATACTGCAGCACAGAGTTAAGGGGCCTGACTGCTTGGAAAGTAAAGCACTGTGACAGCAAACCCTACCATTTCTGACAACTCACTCTTCTCAAATAGTATGCAGTAAAATACTGAATATTTGATAATGCTGTTGCATTAAACTGCGAACAGTGCAACAGCTATCATCTATTAGTATTAAGTCTATAAATTGCTTTAATACAATACATTAATACAAACGTATTGCTTATTTATTTTGCAAACTTAAGGTTAGGATCACAAGGGGCCTGAAGTGACAGAGGCCCTAAAGAACTGATTTTATTGTTGGGGGGTTCAAAGACCCTACAATCTTTTAAATATTGCTATTTACATCTGTTGACGTAATTCTGTGCTCAGGATGTTAAGATAGCAGTGCCCTGGGCTTAAAACACCACCAAAAACATCAAATTAAAGGGGAAGAACTTTACTGCATGATTTTGCTAAATATATTACAGAAATGAATCATTTAGGATGCCAGCTAGTTTTTGTCAGCTCTGCTATTATGGGTGTCAGATGCTGTAGACCAGCGGTTACCAGCATTTTTTTCCGTGTACCACCACCTACATCCTGACTGGGCTCGCGTACCCCCACCATCCGACACATAAAAACGTAACACATTCTATTGACACATTTCAGGCATCAGACTATGAGCTCTCACACAAAAAAAAAACAGTGTGGAGAACAACATTATGAAACACAAAGAACAGAGAACATAGGCTTAAGATTTTTAAAAAATCATTATTAACACCTTTCCGACATTGCCTTTTTCATCTTGCGTATCCCTAGCGGAAGCTCCCGTACCACAGTTTGGGAATCCCTGCTATACTGTTGACTATTAGCTGTTTAGTTTGACACTTTCAGACAGAGATTGTGAACTTCCAAGAAAGTAGAGGTAACTGGAGAATATTGCATTATTATTTTTGAAGGCACATTTTTCATTTAGCAGTCGCAATGAATTAATCTAAGGTTAAATCATCTGCTTCACACATTTCTACATGTGTTAAAAGAGAGGTCTCGACAGGGTGGCAAACCATGCTCAGGTTTCACAATGGCATTGTTGTTTTATGTTTTTTTTTTTTAAAACCTTTATTTTACCAGGAAGGTCCCATTAAACAAGATAGTAGATATTTTGTCAATTGTGCTAGATTTGTAGCCTGGGTTTTCCCATGCTGCCTTACGCGCGCAATTTTATTCAAGCTGCTATGCAGCCTGGATTCTATGGACTTCATTTTCACCTCAACGAAGCGACCAATCACAGAACGGAGGGAGGGCATCAAGATGATGACGACACACCGAAGACGTTATGAGCTACGTACAGACGCATTTGATAGACATTCGTAGCGCCCAATCAACGATTCTAGGCATTCGTAAACCACGTTTCAAATACGAGAAAATTAATGTCTAGTTTCCAGACCCCATCTCAATGAGATGAGGTCTGACGTTAGCCAGGCTAGTAGATTTACACAATAAAGTGCTAATTTCTGTGTTAAATTGGTTTTACAACATTGGTTCTAAGTAAATCTAGTAGAGCCATTTGTAAATATCTTTGATCAATCTTTAAACCTCTCAAAAACCGAACTGCTGGTCCTCCCAGCTAAACCTACTATATCATCACATCAACATCAAAATTGACTCCCTGACTGTTGCACCTACCAGGGCTGCAAGAAATTTAGGAGTCATGCTCGACCAACCAACTAACCCTCTCCGATCATGTTGCCTTGGTCGATCGGTCGTGCCGTTTCTCACTCTACAACATACGGAAAATCAGGACTTACCGGACTCAATATGCTACCCAACTCCTGGTAGCCTACACTTAATAATAATAATAATAATAATAATAATAATAATAATAATAATAAGCTTTATTTGTATAGCACCTTTCATACACAGAATGCAGCTCAAAGTGCTTTACATTTGAAGCATGTAACACAATAATAGTCAGTCAGTCATTATCAATCACTTTTCTTTGCTGTTTATGATCTACTCAGCAACATATCAAAAATATAGAAAATGACGTCATAAGACTGGCAGCCTTAACCCTCTTACCCCCCACGCCATATGGCAACTGTGGCAAGGAAAAACTCCCATATTCCAGGAAGAACACACTGTAACACACTCCTGACAAGTCTCCCAGCCTGCATAGTGAAATCCCTTCAGATGATCCAGAACTCCTGAAGACCCAGCTCTTCAGAGAATATCTCCTCTCGTAGCACTACTTACAACTAGCCTTGCTAATTTTAGCACTTATCACCTGACTAGAACTGACACTTGACTGTATGAAAACAGCACTCACTGATGCACTAACTTGTTCTTATCGTACTCTACCTTTTAAATTGTTTTAGAATTGTTGGGAGAATTGTTTTAAACACTTTTAAATTGATTACCAGGTTCTAAGTCGCTTCAGCTAAAGCGCCAAATGTAATGTAATCTTTGAAAAAAAAAAAAATCCAAGAGGTCATCCCTATTAGGCTGAAATTGGATCATGATTTTGGCCATTTCTTTGATATAATATCGATTCAGTGTTGTTCTGGCTTAAACACACCTCTGCACTGCACACTGTACATGCGGCTGCCCTGTTGTTACCCTTCCCATCCAGTCACCTGTGTTTACTGTGCTGAACTGTAAACAGTACTCGACCAGGACACACTGCTTGGTTTGGAAATGGTACACACTCCTTAAGTGGGTTCTAAGTTTGGAAGATGATATAATGATTTTTGGCAGATTCGGAGGTTCTTGCCCATGTGACCAAAGCTCTGGCCCTGTCTCATCACCAGCCAATGTTGCTGGCGAGGGCTCTAATGGATTTTCCGGGGCTTTTAAAGAGATGACACATTCGGTGTACAGGGGGAGCCGGTGCAGCTGCACAGATGTGAACACAAGCCCCAGCATTTCAAACAGAGATGACCTGGGGATGATCACACTGCCTCAGCTCTTACTGCGAAGGCTAGTGAGAACACAAGCAAATGAGCTCCAAGGGTGACGTCAGGTACTCTTTAGGGGCACACACAGATGGGTTGCGTAAGAGGATACAATCATGGAAAATGTTGACACCTCTGCACTTGTGTTTTTGAGCATGTGGGTGTAAGCACCTGATTTTGTCTGGAAATGTGTGTGTTGGGAGGGCAAATTATTGTGTTTGAGGGACACTTACTTTGCACGATATGACATAATCCATTATATTCCTGTGGTTTCATTTTCAATATATATCTGGTGGTCCTGGAATGATGAAACCATAGCATACCTAAGGAATGTATAATATTACATTGAATATTGGGAATTTGATTCTGACCACTTGGTACAGGGACAACAACCTCCTGCTGAACGTCAGCAAGACCAAGGAGATTGTTGTTGACTTCCGGAGAGGTCACACCCAACACCTGCCACTGACCATCGACGGTGCTGTGGTGGAGAGAGTGAGCAGCACCAAATTCCTGGGGGTGCACATCAGTGAAGACCTCTCCTGGACCACCAACACTGCATCACTGGCGAAGAAAGCTCAGCGCCGCCTGTACTTTCTGCGGAAACTCATGCGAGCAAGTGCTCCACCAGCCATCATGACCACATTCTACCGAGGCACCATTGAGAGCATTCTCTCCAGCTGCACTGAATACAACAGGAAAGCCCTGCAGCGCATAGTGAACACAGCTGGAAGGATTATTGGTGCTTCACTCCCCTCCCTGAAGGACATTTACACCTCCCACCTCACCCGCAAGGTGACCACAATTGTGAGTGATGCAAGTTACCCCGCTCACAATTTGTTTTTATCAGCTGCCATCTGGGAAGAGGTACAGAAGCCTGCGCTCCCGCACCACCAGACTCACCAACAGCTTCATACACCAGGCTGTAAGGATGCTGAACTCTCTCCCCCCTCCACCCTCAGCTACATAACATCCTGGACTTTGGACCCACAATGGCTGCCTTGCACTACTCCACTTGTACACTTGCACACTTTGCAACTTGTTGTTGTTGTCCTGTTGTCCTGTAAACACTTCTGAACACACTTCTGCTGCTCTTACATAACTTGCACCACTATGCCACTTGCATACTTAGGTCAAACAGAACTACCTTAGCCATTTATTGGCCTGACTTTTGCAGTATTATATTGACTGTCTACTGTATGCACAATTGCACATTTTCAACTCAAATTTTGCTGCTCTTATTTTCTTCATTGTATGTGCCTTCTTATTTTTACTTTTTATATTGTTTACTTGAATGTTATGTTTGTCTGTGGACCTAATTGGTAAAATATGTCTTGTCTCCACCGTTGGATAGTGGGAAACGTAATTTCGATCTCTTTGTATGTCTTGACATGTGAAGAAATTGACAATAAAGCAGACTTTGACTTGACTTTGACTTTGATTAATTGAGCAGTTGGTTGAGAAAAAGATGATCAATTCAAACATCAACACAAACACAAAAATCACAACATAGGCCTCATGGTTTAGTGCCCAATATTGAACAGTGGAGGACCTTCTTGTTTTGGGCTGTAACTTGAATGAAGCATTGCAACAGGGAATGTGTTTTGTACTTTAAGATCTAGAGAACATGATGGAGGTTGACTTTAAATGAAAGTGTGAAACAGAAATGTGTCTTTTACAGACACATCTAGGATTTGCGTCGACCCACCTGTGTTATGTGTAGGATTGTGCACATGGGATTAAATTATCAAAGACACATTTCTGTCCCACACTTTCATTTAATGTCCACCTCCATCATGTTCTCTAGATATTAATAGACACATCAACCCATTTATGCTTGATTTCGTCAAGTTGTGTCTGTGTCAATACATTAGCATATTGATAAGAGAATAATTTTAACTTTAGACACAATATGTCCCTTTTTAATGCAAGTTTTTAGAAGCTACTAGACCTGGGATCATTTTAAAAATTATTTTGTTTATTGGAATACGGTCATGTGAAAGATGAGTAAACATGTCTGTCTGAGTTTGTAATATTACCTGTCTTTTCAGTTGCTGTAATTTCACCAAAACTCTTTCCTCCTGCTTTTTTAATTCTGGTAGACACTGTTGTTGTTAAAGTCGAGTGCAATGTTCTGACACCCTCAGCAACAAAAACACAGATGGGATCAATCAGTGACATTTGGTGGAGGGTGTTTTTGGTGGGAGTCAAAACAGCCCAGCCATTTTACAGGCACACACAAGCAGGAGCAATGTCTATAGGCGCAATCATCTCTGATTTACATGTACCATCTGGTCAAGCTGGACTTCATAGCGAGCAGCATCCATCCGCCCATCCTGCAGCCACAGGACTGTAAAACCATTTTAATGAACACAACAGAGTGCCTGTACATGATTTCACAGATTTTCATGGCTGGGAATTTTATTGTGTTTTGGCGATACGGACCAGTTGAGTACAAACGCCAGTGATTAAATGTGTTGTGCATTTACAAAGCTTATACATCAGGAATCAAATCTAACTATCTAAGCTCATAGCTGTTTCCGACAACTTTCTCAAATGTGGCATCATGCTGTCCCTTTTATGACATTTTAAGAAGACCTACACTACTCATCATGATCAGTTATAATAATTCATCTTCTCAAGGTTGGAAGGAGCCGGATATGTTTTGTTTGTGTTTTTTTTCCAAGATGAAACCACAAGTGGTGCATTTGTCTCGGGGGGGAAAAAGCCTGGCATGCAAACATCCCTCCGCCTCCTCCTCCACCACCACCTTCTCCTGCATCCCTGTGTCTCAGCAGTTTTTAATTAAAACACTCCATTTGTGCCACCTACCCTGCCTGGCAAGAGAAATATAGGAGAATAAATTACTGCCACCATCCCCAGGCAGCTGGCTTGGGTCCTGCAATTTCACTACATCACATTAGAGTTGATATGCACTGCTTTAAAGGGAACCTGTGGGTTTTCTTTATCATCATGGCTGGCTGATGTTCAGAAATGTTTCACGAAGGCAAGTGATATAGGAAGCATGAGGCAAAGAGTGCAGGTACCTGACTAGTGCTGCCACTAACGACTAATTTTCTAACAACTAATCTTTTGACTAATTTTTCGATTAGTCAACTAATCTAAACGAAAAAGAAAAAAAAAATCACAGAACCGGCAACCCTTCGGTTCCAAGCCCGAAGCCCTAACCAGTAGGCCATGGCTGCCCACTTATTGACATGTATCCCCTTACTTCTGTGTTGTGAGTTATGCTACGTCAATGTATTATCTGGGATGCTGTCTCTTTAATGATGCGCACCTTGATTGTTGATATCACAGGCGGCTTCGTGTTCGTTTTAGCGATTTTTTGTATGAATAAATAAACAACGTGAATGTGAGACACTCTCTTCACTTCCATTTATTGCAATTTCCACAATAGGCTACCAAATTAGTCGGAGTCTGGACTAGCCTAGCCTACTACGTTTAGCTTAGTTCCCCCTGCTTAGCTCTGCCTAATAATGAAAAGCTCTGATAGCAGGCAGACATGCAGCTAAATGCAGCTTGCGTTTACACTTGCGTGCATGGCGGGGTTTAAAACATTAGCCTGTTTAACATCCAAAGACAGTCATTGTACTTCTCAAGAGTTAATAACGTAGAGTTAATAACATTACAGTGAGCCTTTTGAGATGGGAAACCAAAAATAAATAGGCGGTCAATAGTAAAACGACTCGTCGACTAAAAAAAATTGCCGTCGACTAATTTTCATGGTCGATTACTAGTCGACTAATCGCAGCAGCACTATACCTGACAAATGCTTGTGTGTGTGTGTGTGTATACATATATACAGTTAGGAACAAAATGATTCGTACCCCTGGCAAATATTGATTTAACGTTGATTTTCTCTTGACCAATATGTTTGTTCTGACTGAAAATGACACTGCCACATGGCTAAAGATTGTAAGACAATGTGGTACAAACATGGAATCAAAAAAGAAGCGTTTTCATCTTTTTTTAATCATTTTTAAGAAAAATGGCATGGCAAAATTATTCATACCCTTTTTAAACTAGATGTACCGCAGATCGGTACAAAATATGACCGCCGCCCAGTCCAGCACATGTTTTCCACAAAAATAAGTCACGCTGAAAGGCATATATGATTCTAACTGTCTCACTGAATTGCATTATGCACACTCAATTCTCACTGGTATCTGCTAGACAACAAGTACCAAAACATGATTAGTTCATAGATTTCACATGTAATATACATTTTATACAACCCCACCCCCATCTTGCCTGTTCATAATTCTGAGAAATTCTTGAATTGTGTGCATGTGTGCGTGTACATGTTTATGTTTATGTGTGTGTGGGTGGGTGTGTGTGCGTGCATGTGTGTGTTTGCCTGTTTATGTGCCTGTGTGTGTGCATGTGCATGCATGCGTATATATGTGTACTGTGTGAGTATGTGTCATATGTAGGATTACTGTGAATGTATGTGTGTGCGTGTTATTTGTTTATGCACATGGGTGCATATGGAATGGGTTTACATGACCCCTGGAGGCAAACATATGCAAAAGATTGGTCATACTAGGCCCTACGGTACGCTTTGCTGTGCGGTGGTCATAATAATCAATGGAAACATATTTATTTGCATCCACAGCTCTTGAATGGTTCTTATAATACCTACCAAACTTCTCCATGTCTCCACAATGATCAGACAGTCAGCCGAGAGACCTGCCCCAATAGGCAGCATTGGACCATTAAACCACACAATGATCCAAAACATACAGCCAAACAAGGCAAGAAATGGTTAACAGTGAACAATATCAACATGAGTGTCCCAGCCAGAGTGCAGACCTCAAATAATCGTTCCTGCCTCAAAACCTGGATTGCTGCTAAACAGGTGCAGTCTAGAATCATTGTGGACACATGGAGAGGCTTGGTAGGTATGATAAGAACCATTTCTGAGAGTTGTGAACGCAAATGTTGATGTTTCCATTGATTATTTAAAAAGGGTATGAATAATTTTGGACATGCAATTTTTCATAAAAAAAGATGAAAACCCTTCTTTTTTGATTCCATGTTTCTCCCACAGTCTTACAACCTTTTGGCATGTGACAATATTTGCCAGGAGTATGAATAATTTTGTTCCTAACTGTCCTGCAGTTTATAAACTATGTGGCTAATACACAGGAAATATCTATATATATATATATATATATATAGAGAGAGAGAGAGAGAGAGAGAGAGAGAGAGAGAAAGAGCACAGTGTTTACTATGCATTAACACAAAGGTCTGACAAAAAACACACAAGGCTTATGTGACATAAGAACAATACCAGAAAGCAATTTATTTGAAAAGTACCAAGAATCAATCCACACACCCCCGCATCACGAAGGTCCTAAGCCACATTAACAGAGGGGATTAATTCTCTGATTGAATCTTTGTGCTGTCCCGAGTGAAAAGCCCCTGTTTTGGGACCAGGGTGTGATAAATATTAATCATTTTTGCACATGGCTTTACACACTTACTTCCAAAATTGTATTACGCCACACTGTACACCTCTCAGATGATATTGCACCCCTGATTAAAAAAAATAACATTACAAACGAACAGGAAGCACATAGCTCAGAGCAAGTATACCTGGTATGGTTGCAATCGATTAAAGGTTATGTTTAAGAGGGAAGTGAGAATGTAACATGTAGGACTATTATGAACATTAATTGGAAAGTGTTGATAAACACACATAGACCCCTATCTAAGGTGGCGCAAAGAACATAGAAAAAAACTTATTCTTATCTTAAACCCAGTCAGTGGCAGATTTTAAAAAACTTTTATTAAACCTTGCACCCAGGGGTGTGGTAATTAGCAACATAAAGTGTGGTCTGGCGCATGATCCAAAAATCACTATCTTACACCCTCTAAAAATCATTATGCCACCGACCAAGAAAAACCTGGTCTATAGTGAAAAACGCATATAAAGCACAGCTGAAGATGTATGAGATGTAAGCGGCAACTCCTCTGCAGGATAAATATCCTTAGGATTTTTATTCAGTCATTCAAACATTATTGGGGTAAGTTTCAGGCAATGTTTTCGATGGTAACCTTGTCAGTCAATAGTGAAAGTAATTAACTGTGTAGAACTGTTTTGTCGTTGACTATGAGACCACGGTGAAGTTAGTTTCACTTTGCCTATGAGTTCAACTAATAGACAAGTGCAGATGCGTGTAGTCTATACTCTGCTAGTCACAAACAGGTTTTAGTAAAGTCGGGTTAAGTGGAATACCTGTTGTAAGCATGTAAGCAGATTCCTTCGAATGTGCCGGTGACTATCAAAATACCGATGCACTGTTGTGCTGCTTGCTGTTAAAGGGAATGACAGATGTCATTCTTATTGGTTTAAAGGATGTTACGCCCAAAACACACCTGTGACTGATTAAGAAACATAAGAACAACCTTTTTGCACCAAGCGCAGAAAGAACAAGGTATTTTCTGTTTATATGTTCCTTTTCAAACTGATCTTGACTGTTTACAACACATCTAACAATGTCTTCAATAGTATATGGACCATATTCTCCCATTTGTGTGTAAGTCCTTTTTTTCACACTTCCAGTTACGTACTTTTGAGAAGCACACATTAGGGCAAATTCTCCCATGTGTGTTATGTCTCATTTATGCGCCATGGAGCCAGTTGCGCTTTGGGAGGAGTTACTCCAAAATCTGGGGGCTTCTTATGTATATAACTCTTTCACGCATTCTGCCACTGACTTAAGTACTTTTCCAGCTAAGCACTTCTGAGGGCTGTCGAGCGCCACTACAAGGAGGGACAGAATATTGCTCGATGTCGGCAGTAGGCCTACAGTAGTTCTAAATACATGTAGGTCACACAGAATGTTAAAAATTAATGTTACAGTATCAAATTTGACGCTTAACATGCTGATAGGCTTTAGATTCTTTTTTTGGATTTATCGTTCATATTTTTCTGTCTCTGATTCGTTTCTAATGGTGGCTGGTATTGTTATGCCAGTCTCTCCAAACTGCAGGTGTCAGTCTACAGCTTCGTTAGCATAGATACATTGATATTATGAGAAGCAGCTGCCATTGAAACTTCTTTCTCAATAGTGAGTTATAAATTATGAATCTACACACCTCAAGCACGTCTTGACTCTTTATAACCAAACCTCGGAGCAAAAGTGATATTCCGTTTGTGATGACAAATGATTTTACTGTAGGCTGTTTGCTATGTTTCCAAAATCAAAGACTGGTTTGTGTTCTTTCTGGATTTAAATGGCATTCAGAAGGTCAGTGAGAAAGTCCACGTCCCACATTCTATCAACATAAATTAACAAGGTGGTGGATCAGTATGGTTCTATTTTAAATAAATCACTCCTCTTTCATAAGGCCTGACCTTGACCTTAATACAACTCTCAGGAGTGCATAGCAGAGAAGGTGCATAGTCAGTTGAAAGAGCGCGCGTAAGAATTTTTAAAATAAAAAACGCCCAGATTTTGGAATAGCATCTCTCGACGCGCGCAACTACCTTCATAGCGCATAATTGACAGAATTAAGACCAGGGCAGAATGTTGCTGTTACACACTGAAAAGTGTGTAGTTATGCACCTTTTTAAAATTAGGTGCATTGAAAGAATGAACCATTATGATGTTTTTCGTGCTGTCAGTGTTGTCCTGGAGATGTGCAAACTTATTGTAAGCATGAGCAGCAAGCAAAAGGTCATAAGGTTGTGCAGTAAATTATTCATGCCACAAATATCATAAAAATCTTGATGGTCTGTTGATGTTATGTAGAATAGCCTGCAAAGCTCTTGACATTTTTGTTAAAGTAGATGTTAATGCTGAAATATGTATAGCATTTTTATGAATGTTTATGTCTACACACCATGGTCTAGAAAAACCTTTCTGCTGTCCTGTGACCGACACTTTCTGTGTGATTTTATATAGCAGTATACAATCGAGTACCATCTTTGAATTGCTGTAAAAACGGAGCTAACTACAATATAGAACTATACTATATTAAAATGCCTTTAAACTGGCGAATTGTACTGTGACTTGTGTTGTGACAGATGACATTAGCCAGACAGCATTGCCATATCATGCAGTCAGGGGACTGCTCAACATCAAAATAAAACAACGCAATTACCAACTGCATGCATCTGTCACTGAAACAGTTTTACTTTTTCTAAATTAACATCACACAACCACAGAGGATTAGAATGAAGATTAGGAAAGGACACAGTTTATACAGTCGAGGAAACAATGGCATTTTCTTGTCCAATTGTTGTTGTATGCATAAACAGGCAGCTCTATCCAACACAGATATAGCCTGGCGACTTGGCAGGCAAGTCTGCGCAGCCTGCGCTCCTCACATGATGGAAAATCTCAAATGTGCTCGAGAAAGTAATGTGGCTATTTAGCTTTCATAACGGGCCACGCCATCTATCTCGCCTGACCCTGTTCACTGTGAGGCTCTACAGAGAGAACTCCGGTGCTGTCTGGTTGTCAAGATTACACAACTGGCCACAGAGAAATACTCTGCAGCAGGGCATGTCAAGAGGGCCACAAACTCAATTTCTTTTTCCAGGAATAGTTCTACCACCAGAAATAGCCGGCCTGTCCCCTCATTAGGACCAAACAACAGATGCCTTCAGTTAACAACAAAATGGCCCAGAATGACAAAATGCAGAAGTAGAAACACAACATTAAAATGCAGAAGATGCATTATTGTTTATTCTATTTACGCTCTCACAAATTGAGTTTTTATTATCTGTCTGCATGCATTTTGTGTCTAAGGCTTCAAGGCCAGCTTTTAGCTCCTATTCCTACACAACCTACCATTGGCTTTGGGTTATGCGAAATCTCCTTTTCAAAACCAGATCTCACAGACACGTACAAGGTGTATGTATGTATGCTCGCTTTTTTCACACAAGTTCACTTATGTGGGGATTCTGACTATTAAGAATTAATGTATAGGATAGGATCAAACACAGATGGTACTTCTGATGAAGAAATGAGACAAATATTACCATAATATAACCAAGCAAACAATATAACATGCAAATACAGTTGAATGTATTTGAATTTTGAAAGCCATAATTTTGTCATTATACTGTATTGATCTCTCTCTGCTAAAAAAAAAAAGTTACTGTAAATCAGCACAAAAAACCTCAAAACAGAATCTGACCTGACTTCACCCTCTGAGGACATAGAATGGTCATATTTCCAGCCATCTTTTCTTCTTTCAGCACAATTATTGGGAAACCATGTTTATTGTTTGGGTGATTTCACACAACGCATGCACAGGCTCCATTTCCTCCTCCTCACTGCAGGAAGAAGAAATGGTGGAGAAAAAGAACGATAGAATTAACGAAAGAAGGAAGGAAGGAAGGAGGGAGGGAGGGTGGAAGAGACAGACGGGGGCCCTTTTTCTCTGGGCCAGCGTCACGACTCTCCTTCCCTCTGTCATTACTATGCAGCCCACAGCTCGGCGCTGCGCGGAGGAATGATGAAACACGGGCTAAAAATAGCAGCCTCCCAGGATCCCCCTTCGCACAGCACTGTAAACACTTCATGCCAGCAGCAGCAGCAGCAGCAGCGCTCCCAGACGCACTGCAGCCTCACTCACCTTCTCAAAGACAGCATCTCGGGGTTAGAAAGCCTTTTATTTTATTTGAATTCTCTGGTGAAAGTTTATGGCAGTTGACTGTTGGTTTGTTGAGTTTATTTGTATTTTCATTTTTTTTCCCTTTGGTTTCATTTTGAATGTGATTTTGTCTTTGTATGTTATAAGTTTAGGCCATATATGTTATAAGTTTAGGCCGGATCAATAAAGTATATCCTATCATATCTTATCACACAGAAACATACAGTATTAAGATGGTATTAAGTCTTAAAAAGGTTTGTGGTACCTCACAATAACACCAGTTAGAGACGTTGGAAAACAGAGATGCTCTTTAGTGTGTAATATGGTGTGTAGTTTTTAGATACAGAAGTTAGGGCTTAGTGAATTGGTTGACAGATTGTTTTTTTTTTTTTTTTTTTTTTAAAGGTGCCCTGCCACATAAAACCGTTTTTACTTGTATTTTTTTAAACATGTTAAGTCCATATGTGTTTGTGCTATGTCGTGAATGTGAAAATGAACAGCTAACTCCTCTGTCAGCTCTAGCCACTGAAAAGAAATAAGCGGAGAAATTAGGCCAATTGCAAAAGCTCTTCAGATTGACGAGGAATTGATGAGCTCATTACTATTCATTAACTCGCCCAGTTGAGACCTTGCCCACAAAATTCGTTTAGCTCTGTGACCATTTTCGTAGGCCTATGCAAGGATGGCTGAATGTCAACGGACTTGTGCGCTATGCACAAATAGAACTTCAACAATGCATTTTGCCCAAGAACCCAGACTTGAGGATCAAATGGCTTCAGTTTATTTTTTGGAACAATGCCACAGGCTTTGCAAAAAGGTTGCTGTTGAAGCCTGGAGCAGGCTACAATCGCAGTCTACGACCAGTGCCTGTAAGTAAAACGTAATTGTCAACTCAAGGAAGTGCTATGTTATACCGGTTTAATGAACTCGCTAGCCTAGCAGGTTTTATTTATGCACATTTGGACAATGCTAGCACTCGCTAGCCAAGCTAAGTTCATGCCATGAAGCTAAAATTAGTTGATAATGGCTGTCATGTTATGGACGAAACCTACTAGCTGTTAGCCAATCAGAGTCAAGCAGCTTAGCTTGTTGAATATTAATGAGAACTGGCGTAAATCGAGCTGAGTCTTCATGCAGGCTTTCAATACCACACTAGAATGGCTTGAAACAAGGTAACCAAGGCATGTTTTCCACAAAAAATGTTACCGAGTCCATGGTAGAACTTCAGACATTACCACAAAGTAATGAAATACGTGTGGCAGGGCATCTTTAAATATTGTAGGAAGGTACAATATAGACAAAATGTTAAGTTCATGAATGAGGCCTGGCAACTCACCATTCTCTGACAGACTATATTTATTTTTTTTACAACCATTGATTGTTAAAAAATCCATCATAATGGATTGATATACTGTAACATGGAATCAGAATATTAAAACTGAATAACTCACACTCTGTGCAAAACAACCTATGCAAATGTTCATTTCCTGTTTTATTCCTCTCATTCAGATAGCAAGAATAATTATTTTTCAAATCAAGTTAAGCTCTGTCCAAGACAATCAATATGCGTGTTTAGTAATGTTAGTTTTTCCTGTCTAGATTGTTTTTGTTCACTTTCAAATATCCATGTACTTCTAAAAATATAACAAACATTTTAATATTTATTTGAAATTTTAGTTTTGGGTCTCAAATTTTGTTAGGAAAAAAACAGTATTAATTTCATGATAATAGTACTTCATTTAAGGAAATACATTTTTATTTTTCAGACTCATAGCTAAACGAGCAAAACGTGCAATCGATTCACGAGGATAAAAAGTGAGCTGTGCTTCTTTCTGACTTTACCCCTGACAGAGAATTAAACTCAGATGTTACATGTTAGTGGGATACAGTCTTGATATTAACTGCTAATTCATTTCTGCAGTATGCCAAGCATATAGCATAGTCAATGATGATTTTCCTTAACTAGGCCTACATTACACAAGGCAAACAAGTAATCATATGACTTTGTATAATGTACAATAGTGTAAGTTCTATATTATTGCCAAAGGTATCGTTCAAAGGTGTCTTTAAATTATTAGTGTCTTCCCCCATTTGTAAATTGTCAAATTACATGTGTGTATTTCTGAATTTAATTCACAAAAATAGTTATTACTATACAGAGGTGAATTGATTGAGCAGTTCACATCCTCATTCAAGAGTATTTCAACCAAGACATCTACCTGAAAGCCAAAAATGTGTAAATCCACACTGTAACTTGTGACAATTGAGTATGATTCACAACCTATAAATAGCAGTAACATTAAACTACAAATATGAGATGAAAGCATATAATATTAATAACTTGATTGACTTAAAATACAGATTTAGACAAAGGTCTACAGATGACAGCCTTTGCTTTGATGGAGTTGGGGTTAAAGTCAGGCGTGTGTTGTTTAGCCTGAGCTGTCTACAGAAACAGACCATGATGGGGATAGTGGGGGAGATTGGTTTCCATGGCAATACATCTTCATACTTACGTCACATCAGCCACTCTGGTAAATCCTTTACATCAAGGGTAGTGAGTAAGTGTGTGTGTGTGTGTGCGTGTGTGTGTGTGTGTGTGTGCATGTGTGTATTCATATGTGCCTGCCTGAATATGATGAAAGGATGACATGTTTTTACCTCTAAAATATTGATCCATGTGAGTCTAATTATCAGGACACATTCTAACAGGAGGAGCATGAAGGAGCTGAAATGAATGTATTTAAATAATGGTGTACTGTATATCCATTTCCTGGCATGTTATTTTTTGCATGACACCTTATGTGCAGATGTGTCTTTTTTGCAAGCTAAATATATTCTTTTAATATATCGGAACTCCCCCTATTACCGTCGGTCCCGTATTTCCGCCGTCTTGCGTGTATATGTCACTTAATATGCATTTCTATACAAACCAAGACGGTGGACTCCTAAAGAAACGCAACCACCCACACCATAGGTGTATCTAAATTAGCTATGTACCAAAAATGACATTTTACCGTGACTCGAAGAGCTGTAAACAGTGTTGTAAGGCTGCGTGTACACAACCGCTTGGAGCTCCAGTGGAATTTTAATTTCGTGACGAAAATTCTCGGTCTATCCGTTCATGTGCCGTTGAAATGGCGTAAATAGGCGACCCATCAGGCCAGCACTATAACTCCGAGCGTGGTAAACAAAATCATATATTTCAGGCAGTAAATGCTCCCGTTAAGAACCAAACCAGATTTTGTTCAAATCTACACACCTATGGCACTGAAAAATGTAAGGTCCATTTAGCAAATGTTATTTTGAAGTGTTAAAAACATTGTTGTTTTAGAATTTCTGAACAAATGTGGTGATAATTGGGGGTGTTACAATAATATGCCTCTGTCTTTGTCAAAAAGCAACACAAATATAATCATGTTGCTTCTAAATACATTGCTACAAAACAAACATGCCTGCTTTATTACCTGCCATCTACCCCATAATATAATGCAATACCTGCATATCAATACTAAAAGAAAAGACATTTCAACACTAAAGCAAGGACAGACCTGATTACTCCTGAAAAATCAACAAACATGAAAAAATAAGCAATGCTGCCCCCCAAAGGAAAAAAGAAGAGCACTGAGACAAAAAATAAAACTCAAGAAATCTCCTAACTCATTCCACTTCTCCTCTTTGTTTTACATGAGAACTAACACCACTATCTATCGACTATAGAGGTCGCAGATACGGCGTGATCATGTGTATTCGTAGTGTATTAGCACAGTGTGCTTGCAGGCCCTTGGACACCAGTGGGGAAGCTTCATACCAATCTACACTAACACCACAGAGTAGCTGGAGCACGAGGGGATATAATCCTGCCCCTGTAGTGCTTGATGCTCCGGAGGTTTGAGGAAAATCACGACTGACGGTGGGGTTCTATGTGCCTAATGTGGCGACCCTAATTAACGTCCCAGCATGCCGTTCTGTGTCAGGTGTGTGATGGAAAGCCTGCTATCGAGGGTCAAGCAGGCTGTGACTCTGGTGCTCCGCCAACATAGTGTATTTTTGATACGGTACCCTATTCACTTGCGCATTTTCTCTAAAATTATAAGAGAAGAGCCACTGTACTGTGCAGATGTCTGGAACCAACTTATCAAGAATGAGAGGCGAAGGATGAGAGCGACATAACGGTGGATATTATAACTAATTCATGGAAACTGTGGAAAGATAGCTGCAATAATTAGCCTACTGCATATTTATAAGAGGAACTATTTTTGGAGTCAATACTATTATAGCTGAGCACATATACCAAATATATAAAGGCTTTGAGAAGAGACTGCATAGGCTTAATTTTAAGAATTACTGCGTTACTGCGTCATCAGAATTGGACAAAATTGTCATAACATCAGTTCTGAACCATGATACCCCCCGCTCAACAAAAACAAAATACTGACAACACACTAAAGCTGGAGCAAACTATAGCCAATAAAATTTGTATATAAAACACGGTAAACTAAAGTTCAAACACTTGACTACCTTCAATTAATAAACCACAAATAAATATTGCAGAGGCTGACAATAAGTCTTACCATCTGCTTATTTTGTTAGCGTGTAAAAATAGCATCATGAATCCACAAAGGAAGGCTAATGAAACGTATATTTTCTGTTTTGCTTTAAATGTTTGTATCTCTACGATACTGAATTGCATTACATTTTTCTACAATGCATAGACTATACCTCCTGGTTGTCAAGAAACTATGTGGACTTTACGTATATCTACCAAACTAATTCCCTTTAACTTAGACTATGATCTCATTGTTTTGAGTGTCAAACTCAGTTCAGTTCATGATGTAAACTCACTCGCTCTTTATTTCTCTTTCCTCCTTCTCTTTCTCTCTTTCTTTCATTCTCTCTCTCTCTCTCTCTCTCTCTGTGTGCAGCCTTACATGGCAACCCTCCCATGTCTGGAAAGTTTATTTTTGCATTCTTTTCCAGGGATTAAAGTAATTCCTGTCAGCTGCGAAACCCTATCCCAGAACCCATCAGATAAAAATAGCACAGGGCAGGGGCAGGCAAGCCTGGGACTGGGAGAAACCAAAGGATGAGAAACGTGAATCGGAGACGAATCCAGGAAATGGAGAAATGAAAAAGCCTGTAGACAAGCCTTGTCAATATTGTACAATATCTTTCAAAGCATGCCCAGCTAATGTTTTATTTATTTTGTATCATTATTTGTAAAGCTTATTACACATACATATGGAGTAAGTGCTAATTAAGTTTACATGGAATTGTGGTTCTGTCAGGCAAGTATTGAACATCCACGTTTTGTGATGACTTCCTGCATTTGTGTAAATCTGTGTAAGCTATTAGAGCATTTATATAAGCAAAGTCAAAAAGGTTAAAGATCATCTCCGGTGAAAGTCAAGATTTTAACCATGTTAACATAATTATCTGTATGATGTCTGCAAAGTTTTACGAGACATATCATGAAAGAAATAAGTAGTCAATGTCATTTCAATTCTGCATTGGATCTACGCTTCGACCACAGCCTATGCGGTCAATTAGTGTATATCGTCAGAGGTACAGAGCCAATCCTATTTGGGTGTGGGACAATTCTTTATAAAGACGCAGACAAGCTAGCTAATGTGTCAGCTGCAGCAGCCAGAAGCAAATGAATAGTGTAGAGAAAGTGGGCGGGAGCAGATAGGTCCCAATTCCCGAAATGAAGAAGTGTAAAGTTACATTCATTTGAAGGCCATTATGAACTAAAAGCCATTTGAAAGCCATTATGAAATGATCCACTTGAGTCCGTCTTTAAGCCACAGAAATGCCAGGAAATTACTGCATTTTCATATTAATATTTTATTGAAATTTATCTGGTTTCAGGGGGAAAAAAACCCTAAATAAAATATATCAGCTTCAGTATTCTGATATTTAGAATGCGTTTGCCAACCCCCTATTTGAGCACCCCTTTATGCATTTATTTGCACCATATATATATATATATATATATATTTATTTTTTTTTTTTTTTTAATCATTCATTAACAGCATAAGGCATTAAGTGGTGAAGGCTGCAGCTATGGCATACATGTAACACAAAGTAAGTCTGTATCCATTTTTTTAGTCATCATTTGTTGTCCCAGGCTATTTAAGTTCTCCTTGCGAAGGACGTGCACATGACCTTTTCATCCCTGGTGTCTTTGCGGCCGATTGAGCTATACAGGAGCACGTCAGCGTTCAAACATCACAGCAGGTGAGTCTCACTTGTGACCTTGGGATCCAGGGCCTCTGCTACCAGGTAATTAACACCTGCTCAAACCGTGCCAGATTGTTAACCGCCGCCAGTCTCTATCCTGAGTCACTATCCTGAGGGGCCTAGCGCAGTCAGAGGCAGTGGAATTTAAATGTGGAAGGGAGGCATACAGTATCATTACAGCGAGCATGACTGAAAGAAATTATCAGGTTAAGAGCTGATTCAGATAGCTAAAATATTGGCCCATTAGTAATTTCCTGACCTAAAATAGTATAATAGAAAACATTAATAGCCTAACAGCAACATTTACAGTGTAGGTAGTTGGAGCTGTATCAGAGACCATCAGGTGAAGGATTGTGCACTTGTATTCTCATTCCCTGATGCGCTAGTGACTGACACACTTTAGATGGACACTGTTGGCTCAATATTTTAGGCCATTTTTAGGGTCAGGTTGGCCAAGGGAGGGCGCTGTGGGCTATGTGAAGCTTAGCAAATGCTCTCTCTTCCCTAAACACACCGTCACTAGGATTGGGTGCAGCTGCCAAACAAAGAAAAAAAAGGACAGAGGATTTGAACAAACAGGGACGCGGCACATGGTGGCTGGGTAGAATGTGCTGGCCCGGTCTCTTTATGTTCAAAAGATTGTGTTGTTTCAGCAGGCTCCGGGCTCGTGGACCCGTTTCCCTGCCGACATCAGCACTCCGAGGTTTTTGGCATACTCACGGGCCTCCCAGCCGGCCATCACCTAAATCAACACGAGCCCAGCTTTTTGTTGTTATTGTTTGAACCATTAGGGGCACATCACTGGAACAAACTGTTGTTGTCGTCTCTCTCTCTCTCTCTCTCTCTCTCTCTCTCTCTCTCTCATTACCTTTGGATGTTGGATGGCATTGCCTTGGAGCAGCCGGGTCTCTCCACATTGTTGGGTTGTTCAGTTAAGGGCCAAACAGCAGTCTTGAATTAAAGTAAAAAAAGTGTTACTCTCAGAACTCAAAGCTGTAAAGTTTTTTTTACCTTAGGATCTGACCAACATTAAATACATTGCTTACTGCTGAAATGCAATACAGTCCTTTAGAATGCATCTCATATTAGCCAACAGAGGGGAGTATTGAGTAATAGAAATGTATATGCCAAAGCGAGGGCAAGATTTGACCTTTCCATGCTACTGTATGTAAACATTTTTAGAGGTCATGGAGGATTTTGATTGTGAAAACAGTAATGTAAGACATAATACATGGCCACTGGTCATTATCGGAAAATAAATCCCGACAGGGCGAACAGGACTCCGATACAAAGTGAAGGGGTCCTTCATCCTTGAAGGGGCTAATTTTCTAGTAATGGCTGGGGCATTACATTCTACCACTTATTTTACAGAGTGGCGAAACAAGAAAAGAAACTTCACACAATTTGTCTTTACAATAATTAGTTACCATTTCATGGCTTTGGCTAAGAAATAGATAGTTTGTCACACAAATAGAACTTTCAGGTCTTCGGGCGACGGAAGAAGTGATAAATGAACGAACATATATAAGACTCAACTAAATGTAATTTGAGACATATGCAATATCTGGACGTAAGGACTAAAATTGAGACTATTCAATTTTAGACTTTTTGTCAATGACGGCTAGCCTGGCTAGCGCCACCACTTCTCAATGAGACGTGGTCTGGGAACCAAACGTTCATTTTCTCGTATTTGAAAAAAATGCCCAGATCCGTTTATTGGGTGCCACGGTTGTCTATCAAATGCGTCTGTGCATAGCTCATCATCGTCTTGCTTTCCCCCCTGTTCTGTGATTGGTTCCCTATCTCAGGCGAAAATTTGCTCCATGGTCTCCAGGCTGCCTTAGCAGCGTGAATCAAATCGCGCGGCAGCATGGGAACACCCAGGCTAAATGACGGCAGCTATTTCATCAGATGGTGGTTTTGTAAAAAAAATATTATTTTCAAGGGTTAGGTAAAAATATGTACAAAGAATGAAAACATTACTGTCATTGTCATGGCAGCCTGGACCTGCCCACCTAGATCTTCTTCCAATTTCATTGCACTTATATGGAGATCAGGGAGATCTAGTGCTCTATTTTGGCGATCAGAAACGCTTGGTCACTGGCGCAAAGCTTGTTGTTTTTTGTTGTTGTCATTCATCTTGATTTCGTTTGGGCGCATTGTTCAAAAAGGTTGTACTCATTCTTTTAATTAACAGAGATGTGTTTTGGGCGTGACATGCAATAAACCAATCAGACCCTCATCTCCAATTCAGTTTAAAAGCCAGGTGTGTTTGAACAATGGCGAATTGCTATTATAATGGCACAGTTACCTTGACGACAGGAGCAGGTTCACCCACCAAGAAACCAACATGCTCGTGCGTGAGGTAAAGGTGGATGATTTATAGGGATGCGAGGACACTACCAAAACTCCCTGAGGTTAAGCAGGCGTGGAAGGAGGTCATGGCAAGCATGCACAATCAGGGGCAATTCTAGACCTAATGCTAGAGGGCACAGGCCCCCAACTCCCAATACATGAGAGAAAAAAAATGTAAATGTGCGCTCAATATGACATAAATGGCTAGCCTACGGGTACAAGCTTCAAAATCATTATTGTCACTGTCATACTGTACTGTAGGCAAGTACAATATAATTTATTTAATTTATTTATTTGCACATGCACACCTCAAATATTTACAAACAACATCCTCTTACTGCAACCAAGATTAGAAAGAGTCAGATTCTTTACTACCTAAACCTCAATCCACGTTTAAAACAAGTAGTTCAGGAAAGCAAAGTAACTAACAAACAAAAATAAAAAGTATCTTTCTTTTATATTATGCAGGATGCTCCCTTCTCAGGATAAGCTGTTGTGCATTATTAGGCTAACAAACTCTATAGGCTACTCTGATTCTCTGTAGATTAGGCCTATTATAGGCTACATTTGCAAATGCAGCAAACTTATTTAAGTTTGCCATTAAACCATTGATTAAATCACAGCATTAATGTGTATCATACCTCCCTCGTCCTCCTCATCTCTCCTCACTGTTCCTCTCCCTCTGCCTCTGTTCAGGAAGAATTTTCTGATGTCCATCTCTGAATAGTTTATCAGAAGGCTATGTTTAGTTTTACAGTAGGACAGCTTCACAAACAGTATAGGCTACTTTTACAGGACTCTCTCTACAGCAGGGATTTTCAATTAATCTTCAGCGAGGTCCAGTTACGGAAAATTTCCTCAAGCAAAGGTCCGGAGCATCATAATGTTTAACATGCGTGTTTAGGCTATGTACTGTATATGTATGTATGTATAATATATATATAATATTAGGATGGATGGATGGAGCCTAGTTGTAGATAGATAGATAGATAGATAGATACTTTATTGATCCCCAAGGGGAAATTCAAGAAGTAGAAGATTGTAGGCCTAGGCCTAATGTATAATGTGAAATAAAATAAGTAGCCTAAAAGGCAACATTCGAAATGAGGAGAAATAAGGCAAGATAAGAGTATTGGGGAGAAAAACTGAGTAGCCTTGGCTATTTTTAAGATAACGTGAACTTAAAATAAAATTTGAGCTGAGACAAGGATGGATATTCCACAGCTGGTTCCATGAACCCATTAATTTTAGTTTTTTTTATGTTGACCCGAAATCCTGGAAACCCAGGAACATCACGTTGTTGGGCAGTGAATGGATAGGCGTAACTAGATTGTGGTGGATCAATTATATTGCCTTCTTAAATCGTAAAATATTCTGTGGTCTCAGTTCACTGTTGAATGGGCCTAGCCTACCCTATGCTTGCTCAAAATATATGCTTTGTCTAGTAGAGGTGCTTCAAATTGGCGCTTTTAAAAATCGCCTGTCTCAGAATATATAGAAGAGGTCCAGGGCAAATCCGCGCAAAACTGTCACATCCATATTTAGTTGGTGTTACGGACGTGACAGTTTTGCGTGGTATTGCCCCCGTATCGTTATATAAAGCTCTTTTCTCGCTGTCTAGCTTTCTCCTCTTTGAGCAATCGATGATTTGAAAATAACTTATCGTTAACTTAGATATTCATCTGATTGTTTCTCGTCCCGTCTCCTCTCCTCGCTCGTCAGTTCATCAGTCTCTTCCCCATAGTAGGCTACTTTACTCACTGACTCGATTTTATCAGAATTCATAGATTTCACTGGCTGAGTAGCAGCAGCGAAATGATGGTTCCTGAACCTCCTGAAGTAGCCTAAATGCTGTTATCCTAACCAACGAAACATTTAGCGCAGCTTTGAAATCTTACATGAAAATCTAAATACGGCTATTATGGTCCGGGTACGAAACATTTAGCGCAGCTTTGAAATCTTACATGAAAATATAAATTAGGCTATTATGGTCCGGGTCCGGATAGGATCACGTCACGGTCCGCGGTCCGCTATTTGGTGACCCCTGCTCTACAGTATACATATAAATCATTATTAATTGTCCGCATGTGTGCATGCAGCCTACACATGGTGTGAGTGTGTGTGTGAGGGAGAGAGCACAAGCTGGTAAATTGTTGCTAAATTTAGGCTACAATGACGCTAAGCATTGAAAAACAGATGCTAATTATGTGGGCAACATTCTCTAACAGCGATCAACTTGTCATTTTTTCTGTCAAACAAGTTGTGAATTTGTTGTAACATTAAAACAGGGGACGACTTACTCTGTGCCCAAAGTGATGTGACGAGCTCCAGCGGTTTCCAGATGTGTGTGTGTACAACGAAACACTCAGAAGAAACGTGAACGATTTTCATTGGTTGTTGCGTTCAATCTTACCCAGCTACAGAAGTGCTATTTCCTGATTGGCTATTATGGCCCCTTTGGCTGGTAAGTGACAGGCTCGAGTCATGACTAAAGCAGGCACGGAGATGCGCTCATGAATGCCGTTTCCAGCGAGAGCAGCGCTAGAATTTTACTGGGGCACTGGAGACTTTTACTAAGGCACGTGCCCCAGTGAAGGTCTAGTGACGCCCCTGTGCACAATGCCGTAAACGGTACAACGAAGTCAGGAGACAAGGAAAGCAAAATCTCGCGAACCAAAAACAGCTTTTGGAGACAGGAGGGGGACTGGGCAATAAAATAAATAGCTTTATTGGCCAGGTTTGCATAAACAAACAAGGAATTTGACTCCGGTTAATCTTTGGTCTCAAAGTACAACACTCACATAAAGCGTAACTTTCGCCAAAATGCATCTTAGGGTGTTTTTGTGAATGTACCAGAGTCAAACTTTCGTTTAAAAGCATAATTACGTCCGAAGCACCACTTTTAAGCTTGTCCGTGTTGTCGTTTTCAGGTCAAATGGCCTTTTGAATGGGAATCGTAGGGGGAACTACATACTTGATACATCATCGCGTCAAAATCACTATTTTTAAAACACTAAGAAGGCTCGACACAACATGAAACTTTGATCGAAGTATCATCAGTGTCTCTACACATGAACTTGAGCATTAAGAACATTCTTTGTGTACAAAGAGTTTACTAAATGAAAGGTTTTGAAAAACTGTGGGGGACAACTGACTGGGATGATGGTGGAGCTTTTGAAGCAGGAGGGCACTTCACACAGCTCCAGGGACTGGTTAAAGATCTGCGTGAAGATTGGCACCAGCAGTTCAGCACAGACACGCAGACAAGAGGGGGGGACACCATCAGGTCCTGGAGCCTTCTTGATCTGCTTCTGAAAGAGCCGGCACACATCCTTCTCGCAGATTGTTAACGCAGATGGGGGGAGGGGCTTGGGTGTTGAGGGGAAACCTATTGTGCGATAATGGGTTTGATAATGGGCGCTTTTCAAACCTGCAGTAAAAGTCATTCAGGTCATCAGCCAGTCTGAGATTTTCTGCAGGATGAGAGGATGGTCTCCTGTAATTTGTGACCTGTTGCAGGCCTTTCCAAACTGTTGCAGGGTCGCTGGCTGAGAAACTGTTTTTTAGCTTCACACTGTAGCTTCTTTTGGCTACCCTGACCTCCTTTGTCAGCTTGTTCCTGGCCGGCTGGTCCCGGCCCTCACTCCTGTAGGCCTCCTCTTTGGCTTGGCGTAGTTTAAGATTAGGAGTGAACCAAGGTTTGCTGTTATGTGTGGAAGGTCTTAGTTTACACACAGATGTCCTCGCAAAAACTGATATAGCCATACAATAAATAAACCAAAATGTCGTGAAGCTCTGCTGGATAAAGATCCTTCTGAGCCCGGAACCAGTGGAGTGGAGCAGGGCAGTTGTGGAGGGCGAAAAGTACAACCAACAACATCGAGATCCAGGGGAGCAACAAGCCGATCCAGATCACGCCGTGGCAGTATCGGCCAGGAGGAACACCCTTGGAACACCCTTTTTTGGATCTCCAGCAGGCCAGCTTCAATATGCTGGAGAGGGAGCCGGTTGGAATTCGGCACAGTGTTCACGCCTCAACACCCGCCTCAGCCGGATGGAGATGCTGGCTGCTGCGGCCTCTCGGGCAAATAGCCGACAATCTGGGGAGGCTTGCGGAGGCAGTTGAGCGTGTTGCTCCTGCTGCAACACCACCTCCTTCTCCCCCCACTTAATCTCCTCCATTCACCAGGAGCACGCTGCTCCTCCTGGACCTTCCTGTACCCGGCTCCAACTACTGTAAATGCTCCCCGCCTGCAAACCAGAGGGAGGCCATGAACTCATTTGTTTTTTTCCACCATAGTTTTTCTATGGTTGTTGCACTATATTATATATATATATATATAACCCAATACTTTGAGCTCCATGACAATCATACTGTGTGAATCCAGGATCATATATGCCAGAGAAAATCATTGGCGCCCTGTTTTATCCCATCGTTGGATGATTCTACAGTGTAACCCTATGGAGCGAATACGGGCGAAAACTTCAAACATCATTAATTTCTAAAGCCGTGTTAGAACTTTTTTGACAGCTGGCATTACTATACACCAGGGGTCACCAAATGGCGGACCGCGGTCCGAGTCCGGACCGTGACGTGATCCTATCCGGACCCGGACCATATAGCCTAATTTAGATTTTCACGTAAGAATTCAAAGCTGCGCTAAATGTTTTGTTGGTTACGATAACAGCATTTACTTCAGGAGCTTCAGGAACCATCATTTCGCTTGCTGCTACTCAGCCAGTGAAATCTGTGAATTCTGATAAAATCGAGTCAGTGAGTAAAGTAGCCTACTATGGGGAAGAGACTGATAGCCTGAAACGAGCGAGGAGAGGAGAAGGGACGAGAAACAATCAGATGGATATCTAAGTTAACGATAAGTTATTTTCAAATTATTGATTGCACAAAGAGGAGAAAGCTAGACAGCAAGAAAAGAGCTTTATATAATGATACGGGGGCAATACCACACAAAACTGTCACGTCCGTAACGCCAACTAAATATGCATGCGACAGTTTTGCGCGGAATTGCCCTGGACCTCTTCTATATATTCTGAGACAGGCGATTTTTAAAAGCGCCAATTTGAAGCACCTCTACTAGACAAGATAGATAGATAGATAGATAGATAGATAGATAGATAGATAGATACTTTATTGATCCCCAGGGGAAATTCAAGGAAAGCATATATTTTGAGCAAGCATATACAACAAACAAAAGCATATACAACGAACAAAGCATATATTTTGAGCAAGCATAGGGTAGGCTAAGCCCATTCAACAGTGAACTGAGACCACAGAATATTTTACGATTTGAGAAGGCAATATGATTGATCCACCACAATCAAGTTAAGCCTACATGCATTCACTGCCCAACGTGATGTTCCTGGGTTTCCAGGATTTCGGGTCAACATAAAAAATAAAAAAATGAATGGGTTCAAG
Source organism: Alosa sapidissima (assembly GCF_018492685.1). NCBI lineage: Eukaryota > Metazoa > Chordata > Actinopteri > Clupeiformes > Clupeidae > Alosa > Alosa sapidissima. Next base: position 16,625,284 of record NC_055958.1, read on the forward strand.
GAACCAGCTGTGGAATATCCATCCTTGTCTCAGCTCAAATTTTATTTTAAGTTCACGTTAAGATCTTAAAAATAGCCAAGGCTACTCAGTTTTTCTCCCCAATTACTCTCATCTTGCCTTATTTCTCCTCATTTTGAATGTTGCCTTTTAGGCTACTTATTTTATTTCACATTAAACATTAGGCCTAGGCCTACAATCTTCTACTTCCTGAATTTCCCCTTGGGGATCAATAAAGTATCTATCTATCTATCTATCTATCTACAACTAGGCTCCATCCATCCATCCTAATATTATATATATATATACACAACACGCACTAACACGCACGTTAAACATTATGATGGTCCGGACCTTTGCTTGAGGAAATTTTCCGTAACTGGACCTCTTTGAAGATTAATTGAATACCCCTGCTATACACTGTGTTCCAAACTATTATGCAAATTAGATTTAAGTGTCATAAACATAAACATTTGGATCATTGAAAACAATCTCAGACACCTGTGATAATTAGTTTGCCAGGTGAGCCAAATCAAAAGAAAACTACATGAGAAGGATGTTCCGCATTATTATAGCCTAGAAATCTAGACACACCCTAGCGGCAGCAAATTACATTTGCTTCCAGGGCTAGTCTAGCAACTCTCCGTTGGCTTGTGAGCTCGAAAAATTAAACTTCTATCAGGCCAATCAAATCGTATATAGTCGTTAGGCGGGCTTAACATAATGATTGATGGCAGAGTTGCAATGGTTTGGCTTGAATTCCCTGCTACTTGAAAACAAAGAAGATGGATGTTGCTGTTGGTCAACAGTGTGAGTTAAGCTTGTTTTAAGTTGGCAAAAAGTTGTTTTAATATTGCCCGAAAACGTATGCGTGATCATTGTACTGTGAAAATATTTGTCGGTGATTCAGAGCACAGGCGGGTTTGTGCAGACAAAGGCATACTAAGGAAGGTTTCTGCCAGACAAATTCATAGGATTAAGAGAGCAGCTGCTAAAATTCCATTACAAAGCAGCAAACAGAAGTATGCAAGTGTGCATAAACCTACTATTCGGCCACCCCTAAACAATGCTCACAAGCAGAAACGGTTGCAGTGGGCTCAGGAATATATGAAGACTAATTTTCAAACAGTTTTGTTTACAGATGAGTGCTGTGCAACCCTAGATGGTCCAGATGGATGGAGTAAAGGATGGTTGGTGAATGGCCACCATGTCCCAACAAGGCTGAGATGTCAGCAAGGAGGTGGCGGAGTCATGTTTTGGGGCAGAATCATGGAGAGAGAGCTGGTAGGCCCCTAAAATTACCTTGGCAAAGTATGTAGAGTTTCTGACTGACCACTTTCTTCCGTGGTACAAAAAGAAGAACTGTGGCTTCTGTAGCAAAATCATCTTTATGTATGACAATGCACCATCTCATGCTGAAAAGAATACATCTGGGTCATTGGCTGCTATGGGCATGGTGTGGCCCCCATCTTCCCCTGACCCCAACCCTATTGAGAACCTTTGGAACATCATCAAGCAAAAGATCTATGAGGGTGGGAGGCAGTTCACATCCAAGCAGCAGCTCTGGGAGGCTATTCTGACATCCTGCAAAGACTAGATTAGATTCAACTTTATTGTCACTGTCACCTCTGTTCACTGTACTATGTCAATGGGGATCTGCTGACTGTTGGGAGGAAACATGGCGTCAAGATACTGTAACTCTGAGTTGTCGCAACTCTCTATATATACGGCTCTGATATATGCATGGTACTATTTTTATAAAATGTCTTAATAATCAATTAAATGTTCAGGATTAAAAATAAATCAAACTATTTGGTTGCTTAGCAGACAACAGATGTGTCAGCTCTTTTGCCAACTGATCCCTCCTCTCCTGTGCTGCTGCTGGTGCATTTGGGTTCATTGGCATCGGCACTTGCAATTCAGCATCACGTCTTCTAAAGTCCTGTAATGTTTCCTCATTTATGTCTACAAGACATCTATGGCGCATGGCAATGTTATGCAACACATAACATGCCACAAAGAATGCTATGACTATCTGAGGTTTGTACTGTAATGTGCCACCTGACTTATCCAAACATCTGAAGCGCATTTTCAGCAACCCAAATGTTCTTTCAATGACGATGCTTTTGCGTGTTTTCAATTGAATGATAATTCATGCGCTGTTGTTTGCATGATGTAAAGTGTAATCAGCCACGTTGAACCAACGTTGTACCAATTTGCAAATGATGGTGACTAACTGCTCATTGTGAGATGTATTTCCTAATATCTTTATCATAATGTTTCCCATTGTAATCATGTCATTTGTAATGTTTTGCATGGATGTGCGCTGGTGCAGGTTCCTGTGGATCAGAGAAGCAGGGTGTATGCGCATTATGCACCCACCCATACTGTACCACTGTTGATAATGTGCTTTTAAAATAACATGTGTAAAAGGATGCCAAAATCACCTTTTTACATGGTTGTTTGAATGAAAATGTGTTACTATTTTCTCTCTATGTAATATGCCATGTATGTAAATTTGATGACAGCTGACTGTTGGACGCGCGTTTTGGGTAGGAGTGACTATTATTGCACTTAGTTTAAATCAGACATGCAAACTGGTCAGGGGTGAAAAAGGTGAGAAGAGTGCGCGAGAAGGGAAATGGCTGTTACGTCACAAAACAAATGCGATTGACATTGAGACCAGTGCATAGTTAACTTAAGAGTAAAAAAAATAATACTCAAAACCACACATTTACAAAGAGAACAAACTACAAAATGACTCATTTACAGAAAAGGCTTGTATTGTGTGGCATACCTCAACAACATATCTCAATAAAAATGGGAATTCACACTGAAGGAGATATAGTGGCATTGAATCAGTTAGTAAATTAGTAAAATGTTGTAAATGTTGTGTATGGATGTAGTGTATGCAAGGCAATACTGTATAAATGTAAAAATGGCAAATAAACACTATCACATCAATCATCTCACAGTAGTTAACAATGGCAATGTAAGAGCAAGTGCAGTTCAGTTGGATTGTTCAAATAATAAGAAAAGTCATTTTAGGTATTAAAGAAAATGTAGAAAAGTCCCTTATGGTATAAAAGTCAATTCAAAAGTCCCTTATGGTATAAAAATAAATGTAAAAAATGTCCAGTGTGCTCCTTTCTTCTACATCTTCTACAGTGAGATCCCTCATTCTGGAACAAAGCCATAAGAACATAGTTTAGGTTCAAGCAAAAGTGTAATTTAAATGCTGGTCTAATATTATTTAAGCAATAAACCCCGAGAGGCCATTCTATATCGTGAATATAGCACGGCTAAGGGGTGTTGTTAGGCACTAAGCGAGCGAAGATATGTGACCCTGCAAGGCGAAACCAGTCGCTTTGGTAACATTTACAAAATTAAGTTATTGTGCTCACATGAACTGCCATAAACTAAGCTTTCCAACGAAATGTAGCGTGACTTTGAAGCGGATGACTGAGTGCAGTTTCAACCGTGCAGCGAGTGTCTTTTTCTGCCCCCTAGTTAATACCTGGAACAGTCATAAGGTGTCACTATAGAATATACTTAATGTATTTCGGGGGAAGTAAGGGGAGAGGAAGTTCTGTGTACACAGATTGTGTATACTTTTAAAAGCCTACGTCAATGGAAAACTTCTTCTAGTCTCTAAAATGACGCCAGGATATTTCTAAAAGTTTGTGCTTTTGACCGTTCGTGCCCTGAAGGGCAAGTCTTTCACATTCATATTCGGTTACATCATCTGCCAAGAATGATAGAGAGCTGACACATTGAGTAACGAGTAATGAGTAGCCTAATGAGTAAATTGTAGCTCTACCGTAAAACCTTATAGCGGCGTGGACAAAGGGAATGACTGCTAATGTGTTGAATCTTCACCTAAATAAAGTAAGGTTTAACAGTGAAAACGTATGTTTATCCGTGAAATTTGTTCACAATATGAAAGTATTCTATATAGAGCTCAATGAGCATCAAACCAGCTAATAGGCTAACTGAAATAACACCCATGCCAATCTCTAGGTATGGTAAAGGGTATGTGATGATGTGGGGCTATTTTAATTCCAAAGGCCAAGGTAACTTTATCAGGATGCACAGTATTCTGGATCCATGAAATAACTGGCCTTTAAAAATAAAAATCTGCCCGTCTCTATGGGAATTTAACATAGGGGTGGGAATACTTATGACCCCTGTATTTTAAGGAAGAACATTTATTTATTTATGATACATTATTCATTCACTAAGAAAATTGGTGTCCTTAAAGGTTAGATATTTCCTCATTTTTCACTTTAGGCTTTAAGATCAATTTCCAAAAGATGATTTTATATTCCTCTTTTCAGTCAACTTTAGCATGGGTGCCAATACTTTTGGCCATCACTGTATGTGGCGCTTCTACAGCGCTTCTCGCTCGCTGCTGGTCAGCTCATTTATTGGCGCCACGCGATGTAGCAGTAGTCTATTACCGCGAGTATTCTAGAATCAGAGATGCGTTGGCTTCCAATCATGTAATATTCACGTATGTGTTCATGTTCATGTTGAGTCAAGATGCACTCGTCTGCGTGTGACAGTGAGTGGGATTGATAGTTGATAGTTGATAGTGGACTCCCCCCCAAATATTTTCTATGTTTTTTTTTTTTTTTTTTTTTAAACGGCAATGAAATTGTGAATTTCCAGAGCGTGTTACTCCACACTCGGCAATCGACTCCTACGGACTTTCCCCTAAAGACGCCAGCTACAGCAGCAACATTTCCGGAAAGGTACTGGCTTAATGAAATTCATTCTGGACTCTCTATCCGACCACATAAAGACCTCGGGATACTTCGGTTTGGCTTTAGGGACCCTCTACTCACTACCACGTAAGTGTAATGTTGCTTGGAACTGTAGAAGAGGTATACAAATATCGTTTTGTAGCGGCAAAATGACTTGCCCTGGTCACTTCCAGGCTAACGAGTTTTGACTAAAAACGGTAAAATCGAACTTTCTCAAAACACATCCGAATGACATGATTTTGATGTCAACTCAACGTATGTACTCCCAATCATCCGTAAATTGATCTAAAGTGCATTTTACTCCGGATAATTCCTTTAAGACACTGGTGCTTCTCTACTGGGTCATAAATATGAGTCAATTAAAGGTATTTATGATGAGAAAGACACTGCCAGTTCCACATGCCACCAATAGATCTTAGTCTAAATGGGGTTCCTCATATTTAATAGCACCACTTTTCATGACATCAACAGTTACAGTGAAGGAAAGACATACATTTTCTTAGTTGTTCAAGTAAGCATTTCATTATTCAAGATTATCATGGTAGACCTATAGGAGAGTTATAAGCTATAGGTTTGCTATCCTTTTGGGATGGCTCTTTAATTTGTAGACTCAACGAGAGGTAGTTTGAGAACACCGACAATCATCTGAGCTCAAAAGTTTCTTTTTTATTAAATGGCATAGCAACAGTTATCTCACACAGATGTTAGTAGGAAACTGGTCTAAAAGTCCTGGACGCGGCGGAAAGAACCCAAACCAGGATGCATGGCGTTCCACTCTGTGTACCGGCGGTATTCACCCTTCTCCAGTAGGTACTGACGGCCGCGATAGTTGGGATGCTCGTAGAAGATCCAGGCCCCATCCATCACGTTACAGGAATGGACCTCACGGTGACTAAAGCGATCATAGACAGAGGGACAATCGTCGCTAAACTCCATCATCTGTCCCTGGAAGTCAGGACGTTCGTAAACCCGGAGGCGGTAAATGCCATAAGTCTGAAGGAAAGATTGAGATGGGGGATGCAAGTGTCAAGAAACAAGAAGAGTGAACAAAAAATCATCTGTGGGCTAACACTGACATACAGTAACTAGTTGCCTCAGTGTTGTTGCAAGTCAAAATATTTACTTTCAGAGTATTTACCAATACATACATGCTGAAGCTTGTAGTACAATTTGTAACAAGCTATATATGTAGTAAGAGTACAGTTATCAGCAGTTCAAAAGTTTGGAGTCACTTAGAAATTTCCTTGTTTTTATCATTAATGTTGTAAATTAGAAATGGCTGATCTTTAATGCAATATCTACATATGTATACGGATGCCCATTGGCTAACTGAGAAAACATTAGAGAACCCTTTTGCAATTATGTAAGCACATAATGTAATCGAAATACTGCACTGATTAAATAAAACAATGCAATTGACCTCCGCTGGTATTCTGTCTGTAATGGAATGGAATGGACATTTTTAAGTGACCCCAAACTTTTGAACGGCAGTGCATATGCTTACTTTTGCATTTTGAAAATATTATCACTTAATGATGCCAAAGAGTAGTTTTTCATCCAATAAAATGTAATTCTGTGAAGTTTGTCTCTATGTATCTTTAGTCTAAATTGTTGCCACTTAAGACACTTTTTGGCCGTGCATGTGTGCATATGTGTTTCTGTTATTTGTGTGTGACTGGTCAGGAAACAGGACAAACAAAATTCCACTCCAGTCCAAGACCACTCAGACAAGCCAATGGCTGGTGTGGCGACTCCTAGGGAACTGGGACTCACGTTTCGGATAAGACGACAGGACTTAATGATGTCATTGAAGCCCATCCAGCGCTGGTGGTCGGGATACTCCCCCTTTGTCAAGACATACTGTGAGCCCATGTAGTTGGGTCGCTCGTAGATGACCCACGCCCCACTGTCTACCCTGATGGAGTTGCAGCGACTGAAATGGGAGCTCAGCTCAGGGCAGTCGCTACTGCACTCAAAGTTGCGACCCTGAAAATTTCGGTCCTCATAGAAGATGATCTGTGAACAGAGTCTGTGTTATTTGTGTTTTTTAGTGAAACTTATAGTGTAAATTGGAGCAAGAGGGCACATAGGTCAAGAGAAATCCTCACTTTAAGAACATCAGAGATGAAGAACAACAACACTCACCTTTCCATGTCGATCCATGTTTTGGGCCTGTCCGGGTGCTTTTGATCACAAAATGTTTATACCCCCTTATTCTGTATTGACAGCGACATTGACGGGTCAGATTTATATATGAGGGACATTGAATTGCACTGCCAGGGGAATCATTGTCATCTGAAAAGCATCAGCATTTAGGGCCCCATCCGCACAACAGCTGATGCTGCGATTGTCTCTAAATATGTGGCTTAATGCAACGTTTACCCGTCATTGTCTCGACACACTGACCTTTTGATCTAAGCGATACGTGATTCCAGAAAAGATTTATCAATCCAATTAAACTGTTTTCTAGACTCTGGGGGCAGCAACGGTTTCCACTGCGTTGGCTCCTGGCCACACAACTGGTGAGTGTGAAGGCTGGCACCTGCCTCACAATGAACAGGTGCACTCATAGCCACTAGCCACACCCTTAACCCCACTGCTTAGTAAGTGGTCCTCTACTGGATCCTGCTGTTGAAGATTTGACAGATGTTCGCTCAGGCATCTTGACAGCCAAGTATTGCAATAGTGATATTTACAGAGAAGCATTTAAGCATCACTATCTCATAAGACTTATTGAAGTTATCAAATACAAGGAAAACAAAAACACTGAAACTCTTTGTACTTTAGCCAAGGTGATTTGATTTTCCTTCAACTGTATGTATAAAGTTAAAGTCTGATCTCATTTATATGGTTTAATGTATTGTGTCCAAACATTGAGAAAAGCTCTTGCTACAAACTAAACTGGAGATCATTATGTTAAAATACTTTTACATTTGGGTTAATTGGGCTATTTAAAATAAGAAATTCTTGTGTATAGTTATAAAGATGGAACAGACAGAGGGACCTCCAACTCGCAGCAAAAGAATGTCAGCCAGATCAATTATGAAGAAAAAGCAGATTGCCTCACCATGCTGGGATGCTGTTCAAGGGTCTTTGTGCCTTCATGAGTTTTGGTAAATGGAGGGAAGCAGATTGCATTCCCGTCTCATTCTAACTAAAAAGCTCTTCTCATATTACAGTTGTTCTCAGTCACTTTGGGGCATTCATCAAAACATCATTAACGTTTGCAAAAACAGTTAAGTGCTTTCTCGAAATAATTTGTACAAACTGCATTACATAGTGGTTTATCTGCAAAAGCACGCAACTTGCTCACACTGCTTAGTTTTTGTTTCAACATGTAAGTGCCATCAGAAAAACAATTTCCCGTGTCACTTTTATGAACAAGATAGTGAAAATAGTTGCCTAAAAATGAGGTGCATGTGCAAAATCATTATAACAAGGTGTCACAAGGATACAGTACGTAGGACCCTTACCTTCTTGAATTTCCCCTTGGGGATCAATAAAGTAAGTATGTATGTATGTATGTATGTATGTATGTATGTATGTATGTATGTATGTATGTGTGTGTGTGTGTGTGTATGTGTGTGTGTGTGTGTGTGTATGTGTGTATGTATGTATGTATGTATCTATCTATCTATCTATCTATCTTTCTATCTATCTATCTACACTACTGTGCAAATCATAGCACGGGCCAGCTGTTTCAAGACAAAGTCTAATGGTGGAACTAGTGACATAAGGCCATGGTGAAACAGGAGCTGATGCTCTTCTCTTATTTTACATTACATTACATTACATTTAGCAGACACTTTTGTGTAATGTTTGTAACATGTAATGCTTGCAAAAAAAGGATGACTGCCAAAAGGATTTAATGTGAACCCAGACAAACCTATTAGCAAATTTGAATTTGCTCTGCAGGTACGTCTGGAAAGAAGCCCATTGATGACAGTTTCCAAATAAAAAAATACCAAAAACCAAGGATCCAAGCACAATCGGCAAATCTTATATGCCATGGGGCAGGCTTTATATGATGACAGATAGAGCAGTGCATTCAACACAACCAAAAAACCTTTGTTTGCAAGATTTGATTGCTGCACTTCTGAAATGTTTGGGAAAGAGTTTAATGCAACAATTTAAGTTTAATTTCACTGCTGGTTATGCCCCTGGAAGTCGTAAGTCAACAAAGCCTTTCCTCTCAGTCTTAATTGAGATTTGAGCGGTCTGGTGTTAACCAGGCTATAAGTCTGTTGTTTACACATCAAATACAAGGATATAAGGAAGTTTGTCACATGTATATAGTTACTGGATGTAAGAAATGCAATGAAATTATGTCTGGTGTCAGCCTATTTGTGCATTTATGGGGGGGGGGGGGGGGGTAAAAAGTGCAGTAGAAGAGGGGTTTAGTAGATTAAGTGGCAAGGGCTGCATAAGAAAGGTGGGGGAGGATTGGGATTGGGGGGGGGGGGGCACCAACAAGGAGCACCCAAGAGCAACAGGGGCAAGGAAAAACTCCCTTACTAAGGAAGAAACCTTGGGCAGATCCACGGCTCAAGGGGCTAACCCAACTGCCAGGGGTCTTGGTGTGTGTATAGGGGGGATGACAAGGGAGATGGGATAGTGTGTTGTGTATGTGGGGAGAGGGCAGTGTGCAATATGTCATGAGACAATGTGCTGTGAATTGGGGGGGGGGGGGGGGGGGGCAGTGTGCAGCAAGTATGTAGAGGAGGCTTACTGTAGCAAGCAGGGGGGGCAGTGTGCTGTAAGTATGTTGGAGAAGCTTCCTGATGAAATAATGTGCTGTGTATGTAGGGGAGAGGGGGGGGGGGGGGGGGAGCAGTCACTGCAAGTATGGTGAAGGGACTTACTATTGCAAGCAGAGTACTGTATGTATGATGTATGTGAGTGATGACAGTGAAGATGTGTGTGTGGGCAGCAGGGGAGTGGAGCAGTGACTGTGTGTGTGTGTGTAGTGTGTGTGTGGGTAGGTGGGGGCAGTGTGCTGTAAGTATGTAGAGGAGGCTTACTGTAGCAAGCAATGTGCTGTATGTATGTGAGGTGATGACAGTGATGATGTAAGTGTGTGTGTGTTGGGGATGGGGGTGGGGGATGGGGGGGTTAGAAAGGCTAGGCAATCAAGGACATGGGTAGATAAATGGAGGAGAAATCACAAATAATAGAAAGTCAGATGTGTGTGTGTGTGTGTGTGTGTGTGTTTTGACGTGTGATGAAATAAGAAAATAAATAAAAGGTCTGTAGCATAGGGAGAGGGAGGTAAAAGTGCTAAAAGTCATGTAGGTGTGTGTGGGTGTATGTGTGTGTGTGTGGGGGGGGGGGGGTCATGAGTGCTGAGGAGTGAATGAGTGCAAAGTCAGTATAGTGTGAGTTCAGGGTTGGGAAATGTATGAGAGTGCTGAGGAGTGAATGTGTGCAAAGTCAGTATAGTGCGAGTTCAGAGTTCGGATGGCCTGGGAATAAAAACTTCTCCTGAGTCTCTCAGTTCTGGCTTTGTAACTACATAGGCGTTTTCTAGATTTCAGCGGTAGGAATAATCCATTGTTAGGATGAGAAGAGTCCTTCAGAATCTTTTGGGCTCTTAGGAGTACTCTTCTGGAATACAAGGATACAAGGATACAAGGAAGTTTATTGTCACATGCATATATAGAAATGCAGTGAAATTATGTCTGGTGTCAGCCTATTTGTGCATTAATGGGGGGGGGGTAAAAAGTGCAGTAGAAGAGGGGTTTAGTAGATTAGGCAAGGGCTGCATAAAAACGGGCCGCGGCGGCGCGCCTGGTCTACAACCAACCCAAAAGGGCACATGTTACCCCGCTGCTCATCCAGCTACACTGGCTACCTATGGCGGCCCGTATCAAATTCAAGTCTCTAATGCTTGCCTACAAAGTAGTCTCCGGTTCTGCTCCCACCTACTTGAATGCCCTCTTACAGACTTACACTACCTCCAGACCGCTGCGCTCCTCTGACGAACGACGTCTAGCTCTACCACCGGTACGCTCAAGCCAATCCAAACTTTTCTCATCTGTTGTTCCTCGTTGGTGGAACACACTGCCAGTTCCTACAAGGGCAGGGACATCCTTTTCCACTTTCAAAAAACTCCTGAAGACCCAGCTCTTTAGAGAACATCTACTCTCATAGCAACACTTACAACAAGTCTTACTGATCCTAGCACTCACCAGCCGTTAAACTGACAAGTAACTGTTAAAATACAGCACTCACCGACGCACTTATTCTTACTGTACTCTAATGTGTTTTTTTTAAACTGTCCTAAAATTGTGAGAATTGTTCTAAAACTTACTGTTTACCATGTTGTTAGTCGCTTTGGTTAAAAAAGCGTCAGCCAAATGTAATGTAATGTAATGTAATGTAATGTAAAAAAGGTGGGGGAGGATTGGGATTGGGTGGGGGGCACCGACAAGGAGCACCCAAGAGCAACAGGGGCAAGGAAAAACTCCCTAACCAAGGAAGAAACCTTGGGCAGATCCACGGCTCAAGGGGCTAACCCAACTGCCAGGGGTCTTGGTGTGTGTGTATAGGGGGGATGACAGGGGAGATGGGATAGTGTGCTGTGTATGTGGGGAGAGGGCAGTGTGCAATATGTGTGTTGGGGAAGCTTCCTCATGAGACAATATGCTGTGTATTGGGGGGGGGGGGGGGCAGTGTGCTGTAAGTATGTTGGGGATGTGTGTTGGAGAAGCTTCCTGATGAAATAATGTGCTGTGTATGTAGGGGGGGGGGCAGGGACTTACTATTGCAAGCAGAGTACTGTATGTATGATGTATGTGAGTGATGACAGTGAAGATGTGTGTGTGGGTGGGAGGGGAGTGGAGCAGTGACTGTGTGTATATACATAGATATCTTGTAGAGCAGGGAGTTGAGTTCTTATAGTACGTTCAGCTGAGCGCACTACTCTCTGCAGAGTACTACAATCTCTAACTGTGGAGTTCCCATACCAGGTGATGATGCTACCAGTTAGAACACTCTCAACCGCTGAAGTGTAGAAGGCCTTCATGATGGATGTAGAAACTTTGAATTTCCTTAGCTGACGAAGGAAGTAGAGTCGTTGTCTGGACTTCTTCAGAACATATTGAGTGTTAACAGTCCATGTTAAGTCTTCAGTAAAGTGGACACCAAGGTATTTAAAACTTGTGACTCTCTCTACAGGTTGCCCGCTGATCATTAGTGGGGTGTAACTGTAGTTCTGCTGCTGCCTTCTGTAATCCACTACCATTTCCTTGGTTTTATTGACATTCAGGGCCAGATGTACTAACGCTTTTGCGCCCATTTCAGGCGTATTTGTTTCGCAATGTGCGTGTAAAATCATTGCGAGGTATGTACAAACAGGCCACAATGATGTAAAAGCGCAAACTGCCTGTCGCGGGAGCTGAAAGTGGCAGATTGCGATTGTCATGTCATGCATATGCATTCATGGGAGGATCCAGGGGAAAGTGGGAGTTTAGCGTAAAAAGATGGGAGGGGAAGAGTAAAGAGCGCCTAGTTATGTATTCCGCGGTATGTACAAAGACTGCTCCTGAAAGCGCACGTCTATTCTGCGCCTAAATACTTCCGCCTTGTAAAAGCAGGTGTTAATCCACATTGCAGTTCAATGCGTCAATAAGAGAACCTTTCAAAGACAACAGAATCGCTATTTAGAACACCAGTTTTTGTGGTGAAAGTATTTGTACTACCAAAAGCAACCTTAACTTTCGTTGGCCTTTCGCATGTCTTACTTTCACTTTCACGTCATTCACTTAAACTTTCCTACTTGCTAGATTTGACCAATCTCCCATAGCCTACGTGCACAAGTAGTTTGAGTAGAACTACTGATCTTAATTATCTCCCTGCTTGTTGACATCTTATCATGTATGGTATTATTTCATGATCGCTAAACGTTTGATTCTTTTTAATGTTGTCATCAGTTAACTTCATTCAACTGCGCTTGTAGGCGCTGCCATTCAGTTGTGGACGTTCGTAAATTGCGTTTATGGGCGGAGAAGGGCAGAGAAAGGCGCAGTTTACACTAAGGATTGAATGATTGATAAATACGACGGAAACTTGGGTCTGACAGCGCTCGCAATCTGCGGTGTGTCCATGGCGCTGATAACGCTACGTTCGCAAATGTACGTACATCTGGCCCTCAGTGTCAAGCTGTTAGATTGACACCACTGTGCCACCTCATCAACCTGATCCAAGTAGAGCCAAGTAGCATGTCCCGATCCCACCCCATCTCTCTCTCCCACTCCTTCCTGTCTATCTTCACTGTCCTATCCGAATAAAGGCAAAAAGCCCAACAAATATACTTTAAAAATTTAAATAATAATTACATTCAATAAATTATAAATTCACAGTTAAAAATAATTTGTGAAAATTTTATCAAATAAAGCTCACCTACTTTTGCAAATTAATTCTTCATATACCCTTTCATTTAGAGGTTCAATAGCTAGACCACTGATATGATCACTTTTAAAAAAAAAAAATATATATATATATATATATATATATATTATTCATTTCTATTTTCTGTACTACACCTTAATGGATCTGTGATGTTTTCATAGTCAGGTAATAACCCTAACACATATGTGTGTTTATTTTTATATGAATTATTGAATAATACAATTACATAATTATGTCCTTTTGGCTTATATATGGACATTGGCCAATGGAATTAACACCAGGCTACTGTGTCACTGTGTGTTGAACAGCTAGGGACAGCTAGCCCAAACAAATGGAAGACCCGACAGTTATAATAAAGGTTTGAATCAATGTGAGGCTGACCAAACAGGGAGAGCTGAATATGTCACATCAAATGGCAGTCATTTCACAACTATATCTCATTAAAGCTAGGGTGGCTTTTGAGTAAGTACTAGAAGTTAGGCCCATAGTACAAAGCAGTACAAAATTATTCAAACTTCCAGTTTGGCTTGGTGTTATTAATCTCCATGCCAACCACTTGATAACACACAAACGGTCCTAATTAGATTAATATAGCACCTTCATTTGTAGGCTTTGGTGACATTCGCTAGGTGGGAGAGCGGTCTGCAGGCTTTACCAAATTGGCTGGACAGTGCAACAGAATGTGCATCAATCAGCGTCAGCAGCAGGGAAGTCGAGCGGGTGTTTTCTCTGGTCAAACCCCGTAAAGCGGCTGGCCCGGACAACCTGCTGAGTATAGTTCTCAGGACATGTCACAAACAACTCAGCCATGTTTTCTCTGACTTGTTCCAAAGGTCATTGGATACACATACGGTACCCAAAATTTGGAAAACGGCTGAAATTCTGCCACTGCCAAAAAAATTCAAACCCAAACGATTTTAGGCCAATGGCTCTTACCTCTGTAGCAATCAAGTGTTTGGAGCGGATCATTCTGACCCACTTAAAAAAACAAACAGTAACTCAAATGGACACACTCCAGTTCGCATATAGACAGAAAAGAGGTGTGGAAGATGCAATCACTACTATGCTAAATGGAAAATACAAACACTTGGAACTACCTTCATCATATGTACGAATCTTGTTTGCTGATGATCATCTTTTAACACTATCCAATCACACATTTTAATTGAGAAGTTGAGAACAATGGGAGTTAACCATTCTCTTCTGAAATGGAAGAGTCATTACTATAAATAGGGGTGTTCCCCAAGGGAGTGTCCTATCGCCCCTATTATACAGTATATACTGTACACTAATGACTGTGTGAGCCACACCCCTGTTCTTTTATTAAGTTTGCGGATGATACTGGCTGCCATAGTGGGTTTCTTAACAGGTGATGAGACAGGCTACAGACAGGAAATAGACCCGTTTTATGAATGGTGCAATGTAAATTCCTTGATTTTAAATATTCTGAAAACAAAAGAAATGGTAATTAATTTTAGGAAAAGGCCCCCACTTAAATCAGTCTCTGTACAAGGGAGTGATATTGACATGGTAGAAGAATATAAGTACTTAGGTACTGACAATAAGCTCACATGGAAGGCAAACACTCTAGCAAGATACACAAAGGCACAACAAAGATTTTATTTCTTAAGAAAATTGTGTAGCTTTAAGGCTGATAAAGTGATTTTGAGGCTGTTTTATTGAACTTTTATACAGAGCGTTGTGACCTTTGCAATTCAGTGTTGGCGGGGGGGGGGGGTGGTCTTTCTGTTCAAAACAGGAATATGATGGATAGAATTACAAAACTAGGCAGGAAAATAAGTGGATCAGAAGTGAAAAGTATCATGCGAATACACCATTAATTTGGCTGTGAAAATACTAGATGATCCATCCCACCCCCTCTTCTCTGAGTACTCTCCTCTCCCCTCAGGA
Organism: Alosa sapidissima; assembly: GCF_018492685.1. Classification (NCBI taxonomy): domain Eukaryota; kingdom Metazoa; phylum Chordata; class Actinopteri; order Clupeiformes; family Clupeidae; genus Alosa; species Alosa sapidissima. The sequence continues at coordinate 16,640,367 of NC_055958.1, forward strand.
ATCCGCTATAGAATGCCACATGTAAAAACTAACAGAGCTATTACATCTTTTGTGCCAAGGAGCATCCAGTTGCTAAATAGGTTGAATTCAGACAGGTTGACACCATCCTAAAGCATGCATACACACTTTTTTAATATATATTGTATGTTTTTTGGATTGGTTTGTCATTCTATGTATCAATGTGTGAGTCTTGTCTAGTGTTGTCTAGCTCTATGTAACTTATGGCTCCTAAATGCAAGACAAATTCCCCCTTGGGGCAATAAAGGTTTCATTCATTCAATTCCAGGCAAATCATATAAACCTCTGGTAAACCCTGATAAACCCTTATGACATATCCATATATCTCTATGTGTGACTGCATGTAACTGCACTATGACTCATAATAGTCTAATTTCTGTAAATGTAAATAGGGCCCTATTAGTAAACTTGAGGCTGATTAAAACAAATATCACCAATTATGTTCACTTCCTGTTTTGGTGTGGCATCAAATTGCAAATCAATGAATCCACTATTCCTTGAAAATCTATCACTACATACTGTTCAGTATGTTTCAAAAGAATTACACACATTCCAAAATGTCACTCAAACAAACTATTAGTTTGTGAAAGACGTTGTCATACTAATGCCAAATTAAATGAACTTGTAAATAAAAAATTAGTTTATTGTTGGGTTTCAATGCAAATCAATTTCCCACCATTACATTCTTGTTTGAGATGAATGGAAAAAAGAAATAAAAATGGACAATACAAAATTGGTGGTCTCTTGGAAGTCAGGAATGAGACTGCAAAACCACTCATCAGTGCAACACATGGGTGGATGGATGGTTGGATGATTGGATGTATAGATAGAGAGAGAGAAACTGAAGATAAACAAACCTGATTTGGCAAATTCAGATCATTTGCTGCTTTCCATAGAGTAGAGATTTTGGGTTTCCTGAATGGCTTCCCATGGGAGCAGGTAGAGGAGCACCGTAGTAGCTCCCTACCGCAGGACTGAAAAATAAACAGAGGGATCTTGATGTTAAGGGTTTTGAAGCTGGATCCTTCACATTAAGTCCTAAGGCAGAGACACCAAGACATTTCATCCGTCAACTGCAACAGTGAGAAGGAGATGAACTTGGAGAAAAATAGGAGCATGTATAGTAAAAGATCCATGTTCTGTATATTTTGTTATGTACATAATATCCAGTTCTGTGTGGCATTGCCCATATTTACTCACAGGTCTATTAGTTCTCTATTAGTTCACAGACGAACACCATTATTGTGTAAATAAGGCATTTAGGAAGGGTATTTAAACATTTTCTAATGAGAGCGATTGCGAGCTAAATATTTTTTTATATATTGCGAGCTATTTAATTTTATGCTTTTCTCTTTACGATTTTTCTTAATAGTTGCTGCTCTGTGGTTTCTATTTGCAAATTAATCAATTAATTGAATTTATACACGTAGGAGAATGAGAATGAGAATTGTTTTTCAAAAAGAAGCGGGCAGGAGGCATGATTTTTAATAACGCACACCTGCAGCTTCCTGCACACTCGCTAGTCTGTTCCATTGTTTGTTTTACAAATGCTAAGAAGAAGCGTTGCCTCGTCTTTGAAGGATTTGACTCGGCAGGGCTTATTCTACCAAGCACGAATCCTTGACTTTGAGAAACAGCTAACCTCTGCACAACATATCTGTTTCAGAGTGACAGCTGCCCTTAAGAGTGCCTAATTTTAGTGAAAGAAAATTATTAATAAAATGTATTAATAAAAACATGCACTTTTTAAATGTTTTAAATGTTGCTTCTGATAAAAAAGTATCTTTAATCTTTAACATTTATAACTAACATAACTAGTGAGAAGTCATTAGGGGTCATAAATGTTATATAATGATGTGTTAATAAAACTGAAGAGGATAACTGTGCATAATAATTAGCATTAATAATCCCTCATAAAATGTACAATTGAAAACATTGTAATAATAAATCTAATACAACTGGTTGTCAATTGTGTGCCCAATGTCTCAAGAATGACTGTTGGGCCTTCTTAGGGTTAAGGTCATATCATAAGTGAAAAATGCTAATAGCTTGATATCTTAACATCAGTAGCCTATTCATATCATAGTTGAAGTTCCAATGCATAGCTTCGAAATGCTTTTTCATTAAACATAAAGGGTTGTGACTTATTCAAAGCGTTTATTTATTTTTTGTTGTACTGTTTTAGATGTTATGTTTTTATATATGTATTTATTATTTTATCTCTTTTTACATGTGCTACTTATATATAAAACTGTTGTGCTTCCATTGTTTTTTAGTCTCAATGTAGGCCAATTCAAAAATCGACAATAATACACAGCAAAAATCGACAATAATACACAGCTCACCATTAACAGGCTAAAAGTAGTTTATGAGACCAAACAAACTAAGGAATACATAAAGGTTCTTGAGTTTCTTTCTCCGAAAATTTTGAGAACACATACTATTCCTTAACACAAAGTTTAGACAAAATTGTACACGTCATGTGGTTGAAGTGTCTGCAAAATATCTGTAGTCCCTAACTAAAGATCAGGTAAAGACTGAGACTTGAGAGACTAAAGTTAACAGTTGAGCCGGTTATATTCTTGAGGTTTTTTTTTTTTTTTTGCTTTGTTTGCTTTACTGTCACTGTTATATTACTTTTAAATAAGCATGCAACTCTAAATCACTGGACATTAACAGAGTACAGTCTCATATGGACAACATAGTTGAGGTAGAATGTTTGCCCTGGTTTTCTACAGCCTCCTCTTAAAGCTGACAAAGATTACAAAACACACTTTGCAGCAAACTCATCGCTTTATTTGCCAGTAAGTGAGGCACACAAGCAACTTTTTGAAACCCAGTGTTAGATGACCATGGCGCTCTAGAATTCAGTGACCCTGCGGAAAGAACCCACGGAGGGGGAGGTGGCACCCCAGTCTGAGTAGTTGCGGTACTCCCCTTTCTCCAGGAAGTACTGGCGCCCCCTGTAGTTGGGCTGCTCATAGAAGGCCCAGGCACCGTCCATCACCATGCAAGAGTTGAACTCACGGAACTTGAAGGCTTCATGGACAGAGGGACAGTCCTCAGAATATTCCGCCATCTGTCCTCCAAATTCTGGGCTCTCATAAATCCTTATTTTATAGTTATTTCCATACACCTTTAAAAACAGCACAGACACATTCAGAATTGGGTAAGGCATGAAATTCCACCATTATGTAACTTGGGAGCTTAACATAACTCTTCGTAGTGGCGCTTTTTATTGAGGGTTTTCTTGGCTGTTTTCCTGACTTCCTTCATCATAATGTGCACGGGCACACTGCTGCCAAAAAATGAGCCTTTTATCTCCCCTTATTGTCTGTTGGATTTTCGATGCATAATGCCTGGTTGGTGCTCTCTCTGGCATGCCATTCAACCAGTGCACTGCCCTACATCAGAAGTTTGCCTGACACTCTTTAATGTCCAATTTCTCAAAAAGTCAAATTGGACAATAAGTAACAAGTTAAATTATTGATGCCACAGAGTTAATATTGGATCTCATGAGTGTCTAGTCATGTGTTGCTATGCTAGGTGAGGCATACATAATAAGTCTCTTTCTACAGACTGACTACAGACTAATATGATCCCCATTTCCCTCTACATACAACTGCCATAATTGTGCAATAACAGATTCATTATCACCAATGACCTTACATTTGTTATACACCGACAAGATTTGATGCTGTCGCTGAAACCCATCCATTGCTGGTGGTCAGGGTACTCTCCTGGGCTCAGGATGTACTGGTAGCCCTTGTAGTGTGGGCGCTCGTAGAGGACCCAGCAGCCACTCTCCACCCTGATGGAGTTGCAGCGGCCGAAGTAGCAGTGTAGGTCTGGGCAGTCACTGCTGCACTCATAACAGTGACCTTGGAAATTCTTCTCCTCATAGAACTCGATCTGAAACGAAGAGGCAAAGCACTGGTGAGCTTTCAGCTTCAAATGTGCCTGTATCAAGTTTTCCTATTAGTCTCTTTTGCCTGTTAATCTAGCAGAGTTTGTTTGCTCATAACTGCTTTTATGCAAGCTGTAGTTTCAAAGAAAGTGTAAGATGAAAGTAGATATCAGAGTAAGACTTACCTTCCCCATTGTAAATTACTGAATTGCTCACCTCCCACTCAGTTGCAGCACACTCGAGGTTTATATCGAAAAGCAGAATGTGCCGACGAGGGAAAGCCTTTGTTAAGTAAATAACCTTCATTTGCATATCAGCAAAATGGTTGGTTTGATTTGTCACAATGTAATGACTATCAAACAATTGCCTCAGGGGATGTGATGTGATAATACCTTGCAGAGGCTAACCCAGTCAGTCTGGCTGTGTTCATTTTCTGTTTCTGTATGGCATGTTCAGTAGCTCATATAATATTGACTCTTTATATGCCAACTTCTGCACAGTGTTGCACGGAATCATTTCTGTAACAAATCATCAAGTCGTGGTACCTTTCAAAAGTGTAGGCAAGTAATTTCTGCATCTTCATTTCCTACAACTGGTACATTTCACTGTACAAGGAAATCATGTGGTCATTATCTGCATGAAATTATGCATAGATGATTCTATTCATGGTAACAACACGTAGAACTGGATAGAAATTAACACATATTCTTTCATGCTTGCAACATAGGTCATTCGCATTTGCGTGGATAAACAGCAGCTTGGAAATGAGAGACTCTATTATATTTATTATGATACTAGCATCACTTAAGATGGATGGACTATTACAATACTGTATATAAAACATTGTTATAGTTTTTTCTTGTACAGTAAGTATATATAAGCATGTACAAATATGTAATATACTTCCCAAGTCTTCTGAAAGCTGTGTTCAGTTTAATAATTAGGTTTGGTCTGCACTACCTGAAGTAATTAAGATGTGTGCCAACAATGCTTCAAACAAAACGATACTACCAAGATCTGCACAACTATCTGTGACTACATGAACTAAAAGAGTTTTGGAATTGAATGTTTCTTTCATATTACAAGAAGTGCTCTCAAGACTGTGTGCTTCTCCAGAAAGGCATACCAGTTAAATGGCTACAGACAGCAGGTCATTCATCTAAGAAGTAGCATGTAAGTACTACTACTACTATAGAAAAATATTAATGGAAATGTGCTCTTTCAGCTAAATCAGTCCTCATCACTCTATAACATTGGAATAAATCAGCCAGGAAAATCTCTTATCAGATTTGTTTTTCCAGGCTATGAAAGCTAGAGGTATCTGCCTTGGCATATTCAACAACTTCCCTTACATGTGATATTTAATGTGACATCTCTGTTGTTGTTAAAAGATACTTCAGCAATCTCTATGTGATTTTTTCCCAAGAGCAGACAAGCCTTCTCTTTCCCAGTGCTAATGTGTTGAAGTAAGGAACTATAAAACAATTCATGGCTGTTACACAAGTAAGAAAACTGTTGAAATCCTTGAAATATTGATTAAGACTAGTGATGGAAGGCCAGGATTGTTGTCATCTACACCCTTTACTACTTCCCATTAACAGAGCATTAAAGGAATTTATCCTTGGTGAAAGTGGAAGAACCCTACACCTCTCCAAAGCACTTAAAGTATTATTAAATAGCATGGGGTAGGTGTTGTAGGTAAGGACAGAGGATGCTTTTAGAGTCTATTAAACTATAGAATGTTTGGGACCCGACAATAATTTGGTCATCAATTGACATTTTACTGTCTGGAAGAAATGTTAAAATGTTAGCTTTGCTTAAAGATGAAATTGAAAGTAATATGTAAGCATCTTATTTTTGTGTGTGTGGTGGTAGTGGGTTAGCCATTTTTATTGTCAAAATAGGGTGAACGTTTTGGGATGATCTACTGAAAGGAGTGTGTTAGATATTGGTATCAGTCTGCCAGTAAGTTCTAGGAGATCATTTAGCTGATGACAAGGAGGACATTACTTCACTTAAAACTACGACAGCATCATTACTATTCAAGATAATTGAAAATCTTTTTCTTTTTATGATTTTATTAGATAATTATGCACTGTTTAGTAAGTTATGCACACACAGTTGTATGTAACTGGATGTGGCAGAGGCTTTTTTTTCATGAGTCAAATAAGTAAATTTTTTTTTTAATACTGTACTGCGGATCACTTTATTACTATTATTATTACTATTATACACTATCTTTTTCTCACAGATTGATGATGTGGTCTTTACAACTCTGTGCCTCCAGTGGTGCCATCTGCACTCTGGGAAATAGATTCACACCAAGATTATTCTGCATCTGTTTCATTGTCCACACATCACCCTGCCTTTTCTCCTGGATTATCCCTCCAACTAGTAAACCAAACCATTCTCGGCAGACAACAGACAGAGACCCCTGCGCTACATTACACTGCCATCTGTTAAAGCCATCTAATATGAAAAGAATATAGACATGTATATCAATTTTATCTACATGCAGAAGAGGTGTTCATCCCATTGTGATGTCATGTCAGCCATCAGGATGCTGCAAGAAATCCTGCACCACTGGATGAACTCTCTGTATAAGACGTTGTGGTTTCTCTTGTAACTGTCATAAAAGGTGACTACCTTGTCAGTACTGTAGTTATACAAAGTAAAGTGATTGTATTATGTAACACCATTGTAAAATTAAAGCTAGCCTACCATTTTCCAGCTGTTTTAGAGCCATATAATACATTAGTGCTTAAATGGGCTATGTGTTTTTTTTTTTACATCACAAATGACCTAGAAATAATAACAGAAAAAAACAGAATGTGAAGGAATAACAAATCTGACATCAAATGGTTAATGTCAAAAACTCCTATGCTCTCTGTTGCCCAGACATTGTTTAAAATTAGCATGCAAACCAGCTAGCTTGGGAACCTAGTCTTGCAATACAACCCTGTACCTCCAGTGGTGCTACACTGAATACAATGCATTCAAGAGTCAATGTAAGTCAATGCATTTAAGAAAACTGACCTCCAACAGAATTCTACACATAGCCACTTCAAAGTATCAACCATATGTTTTCTTCCATAACATTAACATTATATTAATATCACGCTTTGTCTATATAAAATGTGTTTAATGTGTTTTTATATCTCCATAGCTCCATACTCCAATGGCAGAGGCAGACCCATTAAGCCCACCAACTGTTGTTAACAACAAAATGATTTACCGGATGAAAGAAAATGCATACTGATGTGTATCCTACTACATTGTATACTACTACTTTATCCTACAACAAAAACAAACAACTTTAAGTAAGGGATAATGGACGACACGGCAGTCTGTTCACAGAAATGAATGCACGCTCAAGGTTGTAAAATGGCCCCGACGCGAAGCGGATTATGAGACCTTGTAAGTGCATTAATTTCTGTGTACAGACCACCGTGGAGTCCATTATCCAGCTTATTCCACTGTTGCCACTTGCGTTGTGTTCATTTCCTGTTACAATTTGAATGTTTTAATCGCGAAAACTGTCTTGTTTGTAGAACTAATTTATTCCGACACATATCAACTAATTTCTCAACTTGCAGGGCAAACTGCCGTTACTAGTTCTAAATGGATGGTTGCTACGGCCAAAAGCCAGTCGTTAGTTCTATCTCTCCCGTTGTCAAGCGGGCGTATCCAAAGATTCTGATGAACAGTGGAATAAGTAACCTTATTCCACTGCTTGGTTGAATTTCCCATTGTCCTACGTAATTTAGAAAGACCATTAACAGTATGTTATTTGCACACCTATGAAGTAGATCCATTTTTTTGGCCGTATCACACTTGTATATTAATTCGCCGAACTCGTTGTGAAGTTTAAATGAACTGTCACGTTGCATCCGAGCTGTAAAATGCAGACGTTCAGAACATAACAACATTGTAGCATATGACGGAGGTGGCTTTTAGCTAGATGGATGACAGCAGGCTAAGTAAAATAGCGATGTTTCAAAGCTAAAGTTCATCAGAATCTTGGGATACGCCCGCTTGACAACAGATAGAACTAACGACTGGCCTTTGGCCGTAGCAACTATCCATTTAGAACTAGTAACGGCAGTTTGTCCTGCAAGTTGAGAAATTAGTTGATATGTGACGGAAAGAAAGTAGTTCTACAGACAAGACAGTTTTAGCGATTAAAACGTTTAAATTGTAACAGGAAATGAACACAACGCAAGTGGCAACAGTGGAATAAGCGGGATAATGGACTCCACGGTTGTCTGTTCACAGAAATTAATGCACTACGAGGTTTAAACGGCTTCGCGTTGGGGCCGTTTTACAACCTCGACCGTGCATTACTTCTGTGAACAGACCACCGTGGAGTCCATTATCCCTTACCTATCTCTACAGTCACCTTGGAGGTCTTCAGTATAATTCTCCTCATTGCAGGTGACCCCATCCCATAAATAGCTCTGCAGTGATGGAGCACTGATTTTCCATCTCTCTGACACATCTTTGCAGTCAATTGCATTAAAAAGATTCAAGAGACTTAAGGGCTTATTTTCTCCCCAATGCACAAAGAAGTGATTTGCACCCATCACACATGCACATTTTTTTGTCACAGGCAAAACAAAATCACACACATCAAAAAAGTCAAGAATGTATATTTGTAATTCAATATAAAGTGTTTGTTTGTATAACATAAATTGAGACCCAGTTTCTCCTCAAATGTTTACAGGGTTATGGCAAAATAGTAGTACAAAAACTGTCAAATACAGTTTTTTTTTCTTAGCAACACTTTAGTTTAGGGAAGACATGATCTGCCATTAATAACTAACTATTGTATTACTGCTTAATAAGGTCTCTGTTAGGCATAATTACACATTTTAATATATATTATTCTTACTGAAAAGGTAATTTGCTCTTTGTAAACCCTTAATAAGCAACTAGTTGGCCTTGATTTAAGGTATGGATCAAAATATTTTTTTATAGCCTTCTAATACATTGACTTAATGTGTTACTACTCTGTCATGATAAATCACATATTCAGACAGTGTATTAGTCTCAAACGTTTTTTCTGTCATTCCCCACATTGGAGGTGGGGAATTTTCAAGCCCCACCTGACCCCATCACCCCGGCAAAATGGCAACATTAAAATATTATTTTTGCATTTTAGTTCCATGCTACATTTCCCGTCTAGGTCTGCTGGATCTGATGTTTTAATTCAAAGGTCTGTTTATGACCCCTATGTTTGTGTGTGTCTATTTTGTTTTGAATATATGATATTCCTTATCAAAAAAAGAAAAGCATTATTAAAGTTAGGCACAAAAAAAACAAATTTTCTCCTGTTCATCACACTTCACCTGTCATGTTTTTATTCCCCACTAGTGGGGCCTGCCCCACACTTTGAGAACCACTGCCTTAGATCAAGACCAACTAGTTGCTTATTGAGGATTAATCAAGAATAAATGACCTATTGAATATGAAATTGTTCCACAAAGACCTAATAAATATACAATGATACATAATAATACAGACCTTGTCAAGCACTGATACACATATTGTTATGTATGAATGGCTAATGTGTGTTCCCTAAAACAAAGTGTTACCAATTTCTTTCATTTTCTCAAATTCTCTATTTGCTTGTATATTTTCAGAAAGCACCACAGTAGTATTTACTGAATGACATGGCAATACATTCATGTGCCTCTCACTCTTGTTGTGGGCTTAAATTGAAATTTTGCTTTTGCTGTGATTTTGCTTGTTCATCAGGTTTCAGGACATTTGCATGACAAAACCTGCTGGGAACCGTATGAGGTATAAAAGCCTCCTGTAAACCTGGACAGGCAAGTTGGATGGATACACAGGTCGACAGCCCTTCAAACATGGGAAAGGTACAGTATGTTCCATACAAGATCCATTTGGATAAACTAGAAACATTTTATTTTGGCTTTTAACTATATTACAACTGATAATTTCCATAATTTTGTATTTTGTTCCATAGATCATCTTTTACGAGGACAGGAACTTCCAGGGGCGCTCCTATGAGTGCATGAATGACTGCCCTGACATGTCTTCCTACCTCAGCCGCTGCCATTCCTGCAGGGTGGAGAGCGGCTGCTTCATGGTCTACGACCGTCCCAACTTCATGGGTAACCAGTTCTACATGAGGAGGGGCGAGTACTCTGACTACACACGCATGGGCATGAGTGATTCCATCCGCTCCTGCAGAATGATCCCCATGGTAATTCATGTTTGATATAAATGTTTGTTATAGCTTATTTCACCATATTTATCACTTTCAACGCCTAGATATACTCAGGTATTTTTTTAGGGTATTCTAAGTAAAACGGGTAATTCTTTTAATTACAGCACAGAGGACAGTTCAGAATGAGGATCTACGAGAGGGAGAACTTCGGTGGTCAGATGATGGAGCTGATGGACGACTGTGATTCCATCATGGACCGTTACCGTATGTCTGACTGCCAGTCCTGCAATGTTATGGATGGCCACTGGCTCATGTATGAGCAGCCCCACTTCAGAGGCAGAATGATGTACATGAGGCCTGGCGAGTACAGAAGCTTCAGGGAGATGGGAATGAGCAACATGAGGTTCATGAGCATGAGGCGCATCACTGACATGTGTCAGTGACATGTAAATTGTCATTCTGTAAGACAAACTCACCTCTTGATTCACTGACAAATCATTTAACTGTGTTATAAATGATTGTCTTTGGATTTGTCATAAAACATTCAAGTAAAATTCTCAAATAAAGAATTTATTCATTTATAATAACAAAATGTCTGGTTAAATGGGTACAAATGCATAGTTTCGGGTATTGTTCTACATTCAACACAGCAAATCACTGTCAAAACATTTCACACTCATCTCATAATTATTTTTGTCACACTTTGCTTTCCTCTACCTCATTATCTCTAGAGTACATTCTGGTCCCTGCAGCAAGAGAGTAGAGTATAGCAACACAATAACACCACAACCAAAGTGAAACTGCTGTCAGTTTCAGTGCTGTCAGCATTATTAAAGTCAGTCATTACAATTTCTCCCCAATGCACAAAGAAGAGATTTGCACCCAGCACACGTGGATCACCACACACATCAAAAAAGAATGTGTCTAATGTTATATAATGTACTTTAATATAAACTAGTGTAATGCCAGTGCCATTAATTGCAGTTCCAAGTTCAATGTCCATGTCCTATCAATGTAAAATTCCATCACTATTCTAGTACTTTACTGGTAATTCTAGTACATCATTGGTAATTCTAGTACCTAACTGTTAATAGGCCACATCTCAGAGACAGGAGAAATACAGAATTAATAACAAAAATCATGAGCTTTTAACAATTACTTAAAATGTGTTAAAATTATTAGATTATTCAAATATTTTTTTTTTGTAATATCTGGGACAAACTATCAGTAAAACTACAGGTTTCTACACATTTTTAAAAATTCCATACTTTTTCCCTACTCAATTTTTGAGACTGTGTGGTAGATTTTACTGACTTTTTTTTGGCAATTTTTTGGCAAATTGCTAAATTTTTTGAGGCAAAATCTATTTGCTAACTTACAGTAATACTACGAAGAAGATCCTGAGAACAAACATTAGTAGGTCAGCTCAGTGCTGTACACACCACACAATAGCTTCAGTCCTTGCATGAGCTTTGCTCCTTGACTGATGGAACGAATTTGCCCGTCATTCAAATTAGGGATCTAAATGTTTCTTATTTAAATAAATCATTTTAAAATTGTGTTATACATGCTACGTTGCACACATTTTGCCATTTGGGATCAGTACCCAACCTGGCTTTGCATTGAGTATTAACTTACAGCCCTCAGAAAACTTGCAATTGAGTAGTACTGTCACGGCCACACCAGGCTCTCCACCGACCTCGTCATTGGCATCTTCATTCCTACTCTGCGCTATTCTCCCCTGAGCCTCTACAGCCTTCTTCTGAACGCTCTTCTTGGAAGTTAAGTTTGACCTTTATTCCCGTATTCCTTTTTGTGTTCCCTGCTGGCAGTGCCTGATCCTTTGTGTGTTTTTTTTGGACTCTCGCTATTTTGCCCCCTTCTGTGCTTTGGACCTCCTGTGCCTCAGTTAGTATTTTATCCTTGAGTTTTCTCTTGCCTGCCTGCCCTTGGAAAATCTTTGTTTTTGAGTGAATAAAACTTGTTCCTTCGTGCTAACTCACTGCCATTAAAGTCAATGACATCAAGCTTGCTCTGGTCTCATACATGAGTGAACATTTTATCAATTTTATGTGTTAGAAAACAAAGTACTGTAGGTGCAGTGGTCTGAAAACCCAAATATTTTTTTATATAACTCTTTTCCTTGTTCCATACTTTCCAGACATGGAAAATACTAAAATCAAATCAATACTGCATAAGAAACCTGATTGTTACAATTTACTGACAAATGTGGACGTTCAGAAGGCTACTTCCAATCAGGGGTTACTTGCAGCATATGGAAATAAAGTCATATGTACAGTGCAACCGGAACGTTTTCAGACCCTTTCAAGTTTTCAACATTTTGTTATCATATCAAAATGGATTCCATTATTTTTTTTTTTCTCATCAATCTACACACAATTAGGGATGTAACGGTATGAAAATTTAACCTCAATGTTATATTGACCAAAATCATCATGGTTTTCGGTATTATCACAGTACACAAGCTGAAATAGTTTCAAAATAGTTTCAAAATGTGTCCCATTCACTTTTTCATGTTTAATTGGCCATGTGCTTATAGCTTAACTTACCCTACCATGACTTGGAGTTTGCTATTTCTGTTATTTGGATCCAATGAGTGAGATCAAAATAAGTGTTCAAAATAAAACTTTTGGCTACTGTGTTCTCCTGATAACGTGAGTGGAATGGATTTCATGTGGACGCGGACATAAAAAGACGCGGAGTGGCTAAATGATACAGTGCACGTTTTGCGGTGAAAATGTTCCGCCTTTTAAAATCAGGAGTAGCCTAATCTGAATCACAGTTAAAACCATCAATTAGACAACAGAATCAGTAGGGTAGCAGTTTTTTTCATTGTACCAGGCCTACTGTATAGCAGGCTCGGATGAAGCTGGGAAGGATTAAACACACGGTTTCAACACCGCGGTAATCAACCGTGATAATTATAATATTTCAAAAGAAAACGGTAATTGTTAATCGTCAAAAACGGTAATTGGTAATCGTCAACATTTTTATCGTGGTTTACCATTATACCGGTAATCGTTACATCCCTACACACAATACTCCACCAAAAAGCAGGTGTTTGGAGTATTTTGTAAATGTATAAAAAATATAAGACTGAAATATTCCATTTACATAAGTATTGAGACTCTTTGTTATGACGCTTGCAATTGAGCTCTGGTGCCTCCTACTTCTATCAATGGTCCTTGAGATGCTTCTACAACTTGGAGTCCACCTGTGCCTGAATGAATTCACTGGAATTTATTAGGAGATTTATATCTTATATATATATATAAGTGACATCAAGAGTTCCTTTGAGAGGATGAGAGAAGCGTAAAGAAGGACAAACATCAGTGCAGCTCAGTGCCTGGTTTCTTCCACACACACCGTTGGGAATTGTGGCCAAATAGTTAAGTCTCCGTTTCATCAGACCAGATGGTTTTACTTCTCATGGTCTGAGAGTTGTTCAGGTGCTTTTTTGGTAACCTCCGGCAAAAAATGGCTTCCATCTGTTCACTCTACCATAAAAGCCTGATTGGTGGAGTGCTGCACTGATGTTTGTCCTTCTTTACGCTTCTCTCATCCTCTTAAAGGAACTCTGGATTTCATTTATAGTGACCATTGGGTCCTTGGTTACCTGTCTGACCAAGGTCATCTGTCTCGGATTACTCAGTTTGGCTGAGTGGCCAGATCTAGGAAGACTGTTGGTTGTTCCAAACTTTTCTATTTGAGAATGATGGAGGCTACCGTGCTTTTGGCCACTTATAATGCTGCAGAAATGTTCTTGTATCCTTCACCAGATCTGTGTCTTTACACAACCCTGTCTCTCAGGTCTACGGACAATTCTATCAACCCTTGTGGCTTGATTTTAACTCTCACATACATCATCAACTGTGAGACCATATATAAAGGTACTCAATATATATAAAGTACTCAATCATGTTACATTTTTGTATGATTTGCAAAGAAATTTCGAAAAGATCGCAAAGATCTCGTTGATCATATCCGTAATTGTTGTAGGCCTACTGTAACGTTACATTTCATTTCATAATGGAACTGCAGCTAGCGCGGTTAGTAGAAGTTCGGGTGGGCAGATCATGCCCACCCTATACGACGTCAGAACTTACTGTAATATGCCTACTGTAGGCCTACTGTAGTACGCCTACTGTTTTAATCCGCACAAAGTTTGTGAGGTCAGACCTAGGACCTGATCAGCCCGACATTAACATCATATACCAACAAAGGACAAGAGTCAGTCATTTAATCGGACATTTTCACGTTCGTGGTAGGCCTATGTTTCTCTGCTTTTTTCACAAGATCTCCGAAAAGATTTAAAAGCTTATTCTGGAGTGTTTCGAAATAATTGATACAATCTCAGTTAGAGGAGTTTTTATTCCAGACCTGTTCTACAAGATCATGCCCCGTGTAGATGTGCTCTATGCACAGCTGCAGAAAAGAGCAATTGATGCAGTGGAGGCACACAGGGTTACAGACAAGTTTGTAGCCACTGGCCATTTGTCTGCCGCCATCCTATTTGATAGTTCAAGCTTCCTCAAAATTTCCAAATCATTACCCAAGGAGCTCGTAAAAAAACTGCCCTTTTACGTGTATGTGTCACTTAATATTAATTTCTATACAAACCACGGTGGACACGCAAGCACTTATTCCATGGTATACCCCCCCCCCCCCATACACACAACATATTTAGGCTACCTTTTTAATGAATAGCCTACTTTTAATTTACTCTTTAAAGTTGAGCTGGCTCTTAAACACAATAATTTCCTTACTTATAATTTATTTTATGAGTAGGCCTACATGACAATAAACAACTTGAACTTGACTATGAGAGCTGAGTGGTTAAGGCGGCGTGAAGCCTACGTTTGGAGCTCCAGTGGAATTTTGATTTCGCAACGAATTCTCGGTTAATTTGTTTCCCTCTTGAGTTTTTCCCCCAAAGTAGTTCTCCACTGATCTGAGCTAATAAGCTGATTACCGGTACCTACCTTGTAGCTTTTATTTGTCTCGAATCTCAAAATTTTAAACTTCACTTCGTATGTAAGGGATAATGGATGACACGGTGGTCTGTTCACAGAAGTTAATGCACGGTCGAGGTTGTAAAACGGCCTCGACGCGAAGCCGTTTAAACCTCGTAGTGCATTAATTTCTGTGAACAGACAACCGTGGCGTCCATTATTCCGCTTATTCCACTGTTGCCACTTGCGTTGTGTTCATTTCCTGTTACAATTTAAATGTTTTAATTGCTAAAACTGTCTTGTTTGTAGAACTAATTTCTTCCAACACGTGAATAACTTTGCTTAACAGAATACTCATAAGAGTGAATTTCTAATGGGTGAGTTACAGGTTTCTTTTTCTTATGGTGTAGGGATAGCATTAGGCAGCTGTTGGAATGGTCTGTGACCAGTTTGTGGGTAGGCTACATTCTGGCTTCTGTGCCATGCTGATAAATGAATATAGCTAGGCTACATATTGCGATTGTGTGCATATTGCAGTGGACTGAGGTGGTGTGACAGTGTTTCAACGTCCTAAATCCTCTAAGAGTATAATTATGAGGGGAATAGTGAAAATAAAAAACAGCTTATCCTAGTCTTACAAACAAAGGCAGATGTGAGGTATCACTTAATAAAAGCCGAATAGCATTATTGACAATCACTGCAGCTGCAAACAGTTGGTGGACTGCCATTTGCGTGACAGTGTTTCGACGTTGTAAATCCTTTTGTTATAAGAGGCAATACAAAATATCCCACATTGACCAACTATTCATTCAGACATTGCTTTAATGTTTTTTGAAACGCTGTTGCATATACCTCGGGTAAATTTGTTGACGTCTAAGTGACATGTCGGCTTTGTCACCAAACCTATAAACCAACATTCGATATATAGAATTGTTTGAGGGGCTGACGTTAGCGTGACATTTTTCACCATTGAAATTCCACCTCCCACACTGCCAACTAATACCAACGTTAGGCCAACATGTGCTTGCTATCTGGGTAGCTGCCCATTCCCCCTGACCCCCAACGGCGCCCCTGCAGCCCAGGCTCTGAAAATTGCTGATTGTACCTTTAACATGTAGTAGGTATGTCAGTGCATCTGCCCTAATTATTGGGAATAGTAGTAAATAATTTGTCTCAATTAGCCCCTTTCCACAGAGAACCGGCTCCATTCCCGTTCACAAACCACCATTTGCACTGTCCGGAACCTTTCCACCAAACAAAAAAAGGTTCAGAGCTGGAACTAAAAAATTGCTGTTTTTTTCCTGCAAACCGGAGTGGGCGAGACATTACACTATTCAGAGAGAAGCAAGCTAAAAGCGTGAGTTTTCTCTACCAATCAACCATTGCCATGAGTAAACTATTCAACTAGCATTTCACAGACATCAGCTAATACCTAAGTATTAGATGTACCTAAAGTAGATGTAGATGTACATAAGTATAAGTATATATACTCTTTTGATCCCGTGAGGGAAATTTGGTCTCTGCATTTATCCCAATCCGTGAATTAGTAAAACACACTCAGCACACAGTGAACACACAGTGAGGTGAAGCAACACACTAATGCCGGCGCAGTGAGCTCCCTGCAACAACAGTGGCGCTCGGGGAGCAGTGAGGGGTTAGGTGCCTTGCTCAAGGGCACTTCAGCCGTGCCAACTGGTCGGGGTTCGAACCGGCAACCCTCCGGTTACAAGTCCGACGCACTAACCAGTAGGCCACGGCTGCCCATTCCACCGTTATTACAGGACCACTGTTTATGCATGCAACCCCCTCTGTTGATGACACATCCTTGGTTCCGTTCAAAATTGGTGGAAATGTGGGCTGCTTCACAGATAGCGCCAAGTTTCACAAAACTCTGAGGGGAACCAGTTCAAAACTCAAGAAAGAAGTTAATTTTGTATTAGCATGCTAGTTAAACTACTTTGGCTAATCAAGCAACTACACCATAGTCAAACACTTCCTGGGTATTTTCAAAGGCCTTAAGTTTAAAATACTGCCAATTGTAGTCACAAAATGCTTTATGTGAAACTAAAAAAAAAACTTATCATGTAATGCTTTTGCCATTCTGGGATGAATCCAGCCCTGATATGTAGTGACCTCACTCTACCTGCGCTAGATTTCCTCACCAGCAAAACAGTGGCGACTGCTGGTCTTTCAAAGAGGGGAAGCTCATTTTCGGCCTACATCATAAAAATTAAAGTAAATTCTGCCCTACGTTCTTTTTCAAGAAAATGCTCTGTGACCCTGTCGTACCATTGTGTTACGGGTGTAGGACTTGAGCCGCTTACAGGGGAAGCTCCTTTCTACACCTGGAGATGTAGCTCCAATTGTTGCACTGTCCAACTCCATGTCTTTAAGGAACACCAAGTAATCACACAGCTTTCCCCCATTACCCTGCAAGTCCTGATCTAAATACAGGACTTGAAGTTCAGACCCCAGTCTCCCTGAAATCAAAGTCATGGCCATAATTTTTCATGACACTTTGGAAGGCCAATGCAACTGCAACATGCAACTTAATCTTGCACATGCACTTACATGTTCATTGCTCTTTTCATTGCCTTTTATATGCCCTGTCAAAGTTAGACAGACCTCCAAACCCCACCTTTGACCAAATAACACATCCGTGAGATGGTTTCATCAAGAAGCATGGCCAGGAGTACATTTTCTTTGTCACAGCACTTCCAGTCAGCTAGCTAACTTTGTCACACTAGAAGAGCTGAAAGAACCTGTTGCACTAAATCGATCTTAGGTGTTGATCTGCCCTGCTGTTTAATTCTAAGTTTCTCCTTGTAAGGAAGACTTTCAAATGGCTTCGCCAAAATCAGGTCGAGAATATCAGCATTGTCTGCCAACGTGTGCAGTTTGCTAGCTGGCTAGTTTACCCCTACGACACTAGCCTAGCCTACTGTATGAATGAATGAATGAATGCTCTGATGAAGACATTTTGAAGTTTTTTGGTTAGACGTACACCCTTTAATGAAGTTAAATAGACGTGAAGTATCCTCTTGATACCAAAGAGCACCTGCTTTTGAGACACACATCAGTGACAAAGCACTTCTAACCACCAATATTTTTTGGTATTTGAGGATTTATACAATCTTAGTATGTAAAAACTTCATAAAAGGGCAGCAATCAGATCCACTGTTAGACTTAGATTATAAATCTATTTGAAGCCCAAAGCCAAAACAAGGCAACGATAAGCAATGGGTATTGGCCATATTTGCAATTTCATCTAGTTTCTGTAAATTACATTAAATTTCAAATGGAAAAGTGATTTCAAACCATTTTTATATTCAGAAAGCAGTCTGTAAAAAATAGATTATAACACAATGAAAGTGGATGGCCTGTACAGTTCACAGTCTTCGAGGAAACTTCCCATTATCTTACTGTTAGTGCATTATCAGATACAAATCAATCAAAATCAATAATAATAATAATAATAATAATAATAATAATAATAATACACATCAATTGTAACTGATTGCTGTACATGCCCCATTGTCTTGAAAATACATGATGCCACTGGTGAAAATACATATCACTAGTAAATGTTAAATGGAAAAAGGTCACTCTCAGTATTACAGCTATGCATGCCTCCCCCCTGCCGATGCCACAACACTCCCCCACCCAGCCAACCCCCACTGGGACCACACAGGAAGAATCTGGCACTGCCCCAGGTGCATACAATTGTGAATAATAACCACTTACAGTGCGATTTAACAAACATTAAAGGCCACTATATAGCTTTGCTGAGTATGGAGTTTACACAATGGGTGTGTAGATCATGAAGCTATCAAGATCAGTATAAAAGACGCCGTGATAATGAGTTGATATAGTACTACCATTGCTCTTGTGGAAGGCAACCATCATCATCATGGGCAGGGTAGGTCAAAGAAAATAATTTTGACTGTTTCATTGCACTACTAATATCAATGGACTTGGTCTCTTTGCTTCACCAAAGTTATTTTTTACAATATTGACAGCATGAGTTCTGCTGTAAAGATGTTATCTTTTACATTCAGATCATCTTCTACGAGGACAAGAACTTCCAGGGTCGCTCCTATGAGACCAGCAGCGACTGTGCTGAGCTGACCTCATACCTCAGCCGCTGCAGCTCCTGCAGAGTTGAGAGTGGCTGCTTCATGGTGTATGAGCGCCCCAACTACATGGGCCACCAGATGCTGGCTAGGAGAGGAGACTATCCTGACAACCAGAGACTGATGGGCATGAGCATGAGCGACTGCATCAGATCTTGCCGCATGATCCCCATGGTACGTTGTTTGTTCCTCGTTATGTAAAACAGTCCCACCATTATGTATACAGTTCCATAAACACCGACAACCCAAGAGCCTCTTCTACCTAATCCCCACCATGAACGAGTCATTTTGCCACTAAATGATTATTTTAGTTTTGAGAAACAGTGCAATTTTACCTCCTTCTCTCATGACCTGACTTTGTTTTCCTCCTACAACAGCACAGAGGAAGCTTCCGCATGAGGATTTTCGAGAGGGAGAACTTTGGTGGACAAATGCACGAGCTGATGGATGACTGTGACTCCATCCAGGAGCGTTTCCGCATGTCTGACTGCCAGTCCTGCAATGTGATGGATGGCCACTGGCTGATGCACGAGCAGCCCAACTACAGGGGCAGGATGATGTATGTGAGGCCTGGAGAGTACAGGAGCTTCAGGGACATGGGAATGGGCCCTATGAGGATTGGGTCTATTAAACGTATCATGGAGTCCTGTTAAAGTTATTTGCCATCATGTGACACTACCTGTACCTCAACAAAGCTGAATTAAACAAACATTTTGTCAAACAACACACTTTCATTGTTTTAATTTGAAATTAAGGAGCATTATGTTATTGCTACCAAAAGGTTAAGGGAAATGGGACACATTTTACTGTATATTTTCCTGTACTATATATGAAATATTACATCAGTTCAGTCAAAGTGTACAAAATAGTGTATAACAATTGTATGATACAGTCAATGATGAGCAAAATTATTTTAAGATTAATATTATTACTGTTTTATGTTTTAAATTTATGTTTTATGTTTTTACAGTCATAAGATTGTGAAAAGATGTTCACATGTGTAACAACGTTTTGTAACTTTGTAAAATAATTTGTGCATGTGCAAAGATATTTCGCACCTGTAAAAATGTTTTGTACATGAAGCGTTTTGTACGCGTAAAAAAATGTGTACCTGTAGAAATAATTTGTGTGAGTCTCATATTCGTGTGAGTCTCCTTCTTGATGCTGCGCGGCGCTTTCCTATGCAAAATGTTATGTAACATAAAAAGTTATGTCCATAACTATGGATCTATGAGACCGACCGATGACAGTCACCATGGTCTACTTATTGAATGATGCCATCCTTCTACTTATTCTCGAGACTATTATATCAACAATGTCATGTGACTGACCTGGAGGCTGTCCTGCAGCAATATAATGCATCCAAGGACATGCCTCTTCCTCTTGCCTGGAAAGCCTCAGCTCGTTCCGAACAACAAGAGATGGTGACGGTCATCGGTTGGTCTCATAGATCCATAGTTATGGACATAACTTACGATCTATTTCAACCTCCCTCTGACCGTCACCGCGGTCTACACATTGGTGAGTAGTACCAAAACTGTTGCGAGGACAGAAGATTACCACCAGTCAGGTCGGCAACCAACATAACAGTGGAGCCGATAGTGGCGGATGTCACATTTACTCTATAAAGTCTGGCAGGGAACCATGGAGTACTCCACGATGCCGCTGCACATATGTCACCAAGAGCAACCCCTTTCAATGGTGCCCATGAGATGGCCATACTACGTGTTAAATGAGCCACCAGGCCGCAAGGGATTGGGAGACACTGCCCAGAGAAGGCCTGAAAAATTGTCTTCACCAATTGGTGGGTCAAAAAGTGTGTAGACAACAGGTGAACCAGCTTCGTGTGTGCGCTCGTCACAGCAGCCACATAAGCTCCCAATGCCCTGACTGGGCAGACAGCAATAGAGCCACTTCAGCTTGGCAAGCTGGCTCAGGACAAAATGTCTCCAGTTCAATGACATGGTTAACTGACTGACATTATTTCTCCCCTATGAAGAGTGCACATAGCTCCCTCGCCATCTTGGTAGAGCATGTGGCCAAAGATATGCAGTTTTATGCATCACAGAGTTGGTCTACACATGGGGCTGCGGTCAAAGACCTCACTACCAATACAAGGGGACGTTGCAGGATGGAGCTCTTAAACATCTGCCTAGATGCAGGTATACTCTGCTGAAGCAAATGGCATGTAGGACTGCCAGAACTCCTGCAACCCTTTAAGGGGCAAGAGTGGCCCTCATTGTGAGGGGGTTCAGGTGGGGCCCTAAAAGACTGCCTCCTGAGTTCAGTTTTAGCTGAGGGACTGAACATGGAACAGCACAGTGTCTGTGTACTACATGAC
Organism: Alosa sapidissima; assembly: GCF_018492685.1. Taxonomy (NCBI): domain Eukaryota; kingdom Metazoa; phylum Chordata; class Actinopteri; order Clupeiformes; family Clupeidae; genus Alosa; species Alosa sapidissima. Next base: position 16,661,932 of record NC_055958.1, read on the forward strand.
CTGTACCCAAAAAGTGTATTTCAAGTTGGTAGTGGTGAACCACTTCCTTAGCATCTTGACGGGTAAGAACGGGTAACAAAATTTCGGTGTCCACCACTCTAGTTCATCCAAAACAAACAAGAAAAGGGCCTTAAAGTCCTAAAAACCGGAATTTTCCTTTAAGGGAGATAGTAATTTAACAGAAACAAAAGGGCTCTGCACCTCCAGTGCATGGGTCTTAACGCTGAAAAACGAACTAACGTGAATCCACTTGAGGAACACGTTATCTTTTTTGTTTTGTTTTACACCAGGAACGCTTATTGCCGCTATGCGAACATACGCCCTAGGGGAGTGAGCAGATATTTCATCCACTGCACACCCACACCCAGCTTGGGTAGGTAAACAAAAAGACTTGCTGTGTGCGAACACACTGCTAAGACAAAAAAAATGTTATGCCCTAGAACGCGAATGCGCTATTTAGGCTAGTAGGCAGAGATACTGTACGCGAAAACACTTTTCCTTTACAGTCTATGGTTATTTCAGGCAAATGTTTTGGATATCATACAAATGATGATCATGTGAAGGACAGACATATACAAGAGGTTTTAAACAACGATGTACCAGCTTGGCTTTTTGTGTAAGGTTGCCTTTAAAGGAGAATTCCGGTTGACTTAAGCCTTGCCTTTAAAGGAGAATTATTGACCTAAAGTGTGTTGAAACATGATATAGAGTGTGAATAATTCCGTGGAAATGCATGGATTCCAGTTGCTGCTACTGGAAGCAACTGGAATCCATGCATTTTCACGGAATTATTTTTGCAATCTGATCCCTTATCATACCTGTTAATTCGTACTCGTGGCTCGACTTATCGTGACTAAATTCAAGATGGTAATTCAAGAACGGTAAACTTTGTGAAGGTACTGTCTGTATAAATCATCTTGTAAATAAACTACCAGTGCTTTTTCAAAGTTCTCAATGTCTCGTTTTAAATGCCAGGGCCCTCGGAAGTCTATTAATGAAGTGTGGAGCTATTTTGAGCCTTGTAAATGGTGTAAAACAGTGATTTATTTGCATGGCTAGGCCGATGCTCGAGGCACCCCCTTTGAAAACCTGTTGGCAGCATCGGCTAACTAGCGCCAGATTTCGGAGTGCAGGGGACAAGCAGACATGAGCTATGAGACATACGTTCACACTCGGTATCATGTTTCAACACACTTTAGGTCAATAGCACACCGGAATTTTCCTTTAAGGTAGGTAGTCTACACCAGTGTTTTTCAACCACTGTGCCGGGGCACACTAGTGTGCCGTGAGAGATCATCAGGTATGCCGCAGAAAATTACCCAAGAATTTATAACCACATGCTCTCATTGATTGTATGATTGCACTATTTGTGGTATGCAGACATTGTTCAATGGGAGCCCCATATCCAGTATTCACAGAATCATCACATATCCAGTTCATAACAACAATTAAATTAGATATAGTCACCTACAAATGAAACAGGGCACTTGTTTTATTGAGCAGGTCTTGCATAGAAGCCATAATAAGGCCATATCTGTGTATTATTTGAAATTTTAGGCTATGGTATGTTTATTTTTTCTTCACACAGGATGTTAGTGTGCCGTGGGACATTTTAAGTGTCAAAAGTGTGCCGTGGCACAAAAAAGGTTGAAAAACACTGGTCTACACTAGCAATTAAGTTACTCCCTTAGGCTACTGTTTGTTTAGTCCACACAGGAAGGTGCATTTGTTATTATTAACACTGCAAGATGCTCAAAATTCGTCCAGTAGGCTTCAGTGATGTTTAGCACGAAACACAGGGTAGGTAGCGATCATTTGTCGCTTATTGATGGATACTCTAGACAACGTTTTTGTTGACGAGCCATAGCCATTTTTGCACGTCTTTTCAATATATTTGGCCAACACATCAACATTACCTTCACAATTATATGTAAACTGTTGTTCATGGAACAATTTATGTCCACGATCCAGTTTTGATCGGTTTGTTCTGCTATGCAGGTCCACAATTTCCACCACCTGTGACAGTCTGAATTCTGGCAGATCGCTCAAACTTTTGGAAAACATTACACAACTCTGCTCGCTTCTCCGGTGGATAACCGGAAGTGTTTACACCTAGTTGATGTTCAAAATGGCGGCGTGAAATAGGCTTATTCCACAGACATGGTCATTTAAGATTAATGATGAAATTGGAGTGCAGCTGCCTGACCTGGTGTCCCACTTGAGCACTAAAGAACTGAATCAAATTCAATCTGAAATACAGTTAAAAATATTACCTCTTTATGATCAGCATCACCACTAATATACGGTCCACCTTCCAAGTCCGGCCTGTAGCAGTGGTATCTCAGATTTTGGGGATTTGTTGATATTCTCAGGTAAAAGAAAAAAAATGAAATTGAAACCTTGGCAAGTTGTTTGCTCTGTGGGGATTGTTATCCCTATCCTTATTGTCTTATTTTGTTATCCTTATTTTTTTAATATGAAACATTTTGTTTTAGTTAATATACTGATGTTTACATGACAACAATGTGATTGCTGCCAGGGCTGGTATCACTGTGTGTGCCAGTGCCAGACACTGAAGGACAGTTAATTTGCCCTGGCTGTAAAGGACCCATATAATGAATAGTTTTCACAACTTGTTGCTTCATGTGTATACATGTGCTATAGATTATGTCTCAGAATAACATAGTACACCCCTGCTGATGACAATGACAAGATGCCATTTTTCCCTTGTTGTGACATACACAGGCTTGTAGGCCTAAGGTCTTCAGTATAAGTATATGTATATATACTTTTTTGATCCTGCGAGGGAAATTTGGTCTCTGCATTTATCCCAATCCGTGAATTAGTGAAACACACTCAGCACACAGTAAACACACAGTGAGGTAATGCACACACTAATCCCTACGCAGTGAGCTGCCTGCTACAACAGCGGCGCTCGGGGAACAGTAAGGGGTTAGGTGCCTTGCTCAAGGGCACTTCAGCCGCTTCCTACTGGTCGGGGTTTGACAAGTCCGAAGCGCTAACCAGTAGGCCAAGGCTGCCCCAATACTGGCTAAATCTGCAGACACCTAACATGGGCAAGGAACACAAATAGAAACATAAGTGATAATATAAACTTATTTTATTACACAGAAATTTGTCTTGGTATACAATGGGTCAATCTAATGTAAAAAGTAGTAAAATGCTTGCTTACCTGGGCTAGATAACCCAGGCAACATAGGCCTATATATAGTCACAATGGACTATACACTGAATTTCTGGTAGCACGGCCCCCAGATAACCCAAGTAGGCTCAGGGGTACAGACAAAGGTGTATGCATATAATGTATGCATTGGTCAATATGGTTATTTTGCATGTGGTTGGTTGGCTGATGCAGGTCTACTGCAGTGAATAGGCTATACAACTTTGATCATTTTTATAGCCTACTACTGTATAGTTAACTTCGCCCTTGGTGCCCTAACATGTGGCCTTTGTGCCCTCCACCAAATATGCCCAACTGAAGGCCAAGTGGCATTGCCACCAGAATGGTGAAATTCCAAGCCTGGTCTCTCTCATTGGATCCAAATAACAGTAATAGCAACCTCCGAGTAGTGTTAGGGTAAGTTAAGCTATAAGCACATAGCCAATTAAACATGAAAAACTGAACGGGACACTTTTTGAAACTATTTCAGCTTGTGTAGGCCTATCAGTGCTTTCTGAACATATTGAACACACTTTTGAAAAAATACCGTGATAATACCGAAAACCGTGATAATTTAACCTCACGGTTATAGTGACCAAAATTTTCATACCGTTACATCCCTCCGTGAAAGTGAAAGTAAGACATTCGAAAGGCCAACGAAAGTTGAGGTTGCTTTTGGTAGTAGGCTACAAACACTTTCACCACAAAAACTGGTGCTCTAAATAGCGATTCTGTCGTCTTTGAAAGGTTCTCTTATTGACTCATTGAACTGCAATTTGGATTAACACCTGCTTTTACAAGGCGGAAGTATTTGGGCGCAGAATAGACGTGCGCTTTCAGGAGCAGTCTTTGTACATACCGCGGAATAAATAATTAGGCGCTCTTTACTCTTCCCCTCCCATCTTTTTACGCTAAACTCCCACTTTCCCCTGGATCCTCCCATGAATGCATATGCATAACATGACAAACGCAATCTGCCACTTTCAGCTCCCGCGACAGGCAGTTTGCGCTTTTACATCATTGCGGCCTGTTTGTACATACCTCGCAATGATTTTACATGCACATTGCGAAACAAATACGCCTGAAGTGGGTGCAAAATCGTTAGTACATCTGGCCCTGAGTGTATTGCTAGTAATGCAAACTGTTTTGATTGTTTCACCTTTCAGGTGTTGTTGGAGGATTCAGATGCAGAAATGTTTTTGGGAAATGTTGCAATATTGCACTTTTGCATTCCTATTCTAAAGTGCAAAGAATGCACTTTAATGTTTGTTTAGTTGGTGGTTCTTACAACTACCTTCAACTATCAGAACATTTGAACAACACTACAATGGAAGAAAATCTGGAATAAAGTTGATTTGGGATCAAAAGCTTCAAACATCACTCATTACGCATTACAACTCGTTGTGCTATGACTACACCAGGGTTGGAAATAACTAAATTTGTATGTTAGGAACGTCGTCCGGCACTGCCGCCCCCACTCCCACAGCAATTCAGACTTCTTTCATCTGTGGTCCCACGATGGTGGAACAATCTGTCGAACTCCATCAGTGCAGGGGCATCCCTCTCTATCTTCAAAAAACTCTTGAAGACACAACTCTTCCAAGAATACGCTTACCACACTCTTTCCTCGATCCACTCCAATTCCCTCTCTTGTCTTCTCCATCTCCTCTTCTACCACTTCTCCTCCTCCATACTTCTACTAATACGTATATGTACAGTAGGCAATGCTATCCTCTAATACTAGTTTTGATAGATACAGCGATAACTCCTAGCTATATTCTCCTCTGCAATGTAGTTAAATGTTATTCTAACGCTGTAGTTTAAAAGTTAAAATTTTAAAATGATTAAATGGTAATAGCTTACATTTTATTCTATTGAATAAATAAACTGGGCATCCCTGCCTTAGAGTACTGTATCTGTGGTGTACGTGGTAGTTTACAGGGGAATTCCAGTCCCGGATACTCCCCATTTCATAATTACATAAATACATCTTGTTATACTGTACATGTATCTGTAAATCCTTCCAAAATAGTCAAACAACTCTTTGTGAGGGGAATTTTCTACAGAGCACGGCCAGACAATATAGAAACAAGTCCAAATAATAACCCTTTGGTGTCTGCTTTGAAAAACAGACCCAGTAAAACATAGGCTGATGACTCAGGGCTTTCAAACAAAGACAAAGCAGATGGTAAGGGAGGATGTTCAGTATAAAAATGGCGATGGGACAATGTGTTAGCAAACCAGCTGTGAGATACCATCATCTATCACCATGGGCAAGGTAAAGTTCCTAAATGTAATCTTAGGGTTAAACGATCTGCTCCTTGATATACCCAAACCGCATTGTGCTCCTTTGTAAGATGTGCCAAATGTTCAATGTGTAAACAAGGCTGATTTGAATAACCCCCCAAACAAATAATAATCAAATAATTGAAAGACAAAATAAAAATATGTTGGCATATGGAACACTAACACATGAGAGTGGGGGAATATCATCATTGTTTATCTTTGCAACCTTGCTTACTGAAGATTTACTGTATAGTGGTGTGTGGCAACAGTGAAACTGTGCCAACAGTGAAATTCTTTCCCAGTCCCAGTAATTTTAAGCCACTAAATTCAAGTAGGGTACATTTTCTCTTGCTCCTACTCTTAGCATAGCAGTATTTTCCCATAGAGGTATGATCAGAGATGCTGTCTTTTTTTTGCAGATCACTCTGTACGAGGAGAGGAACTTCCAGGGTCGCTCTTATGAGTGCATGAGTGACTGCTCTGACTTTTCCTCCTACCTCAGCCGCTGCCAGTCCTGCAGGGTAGAGAGCGGCTGCTTCATGGTCTATGAGCGTTCCAGCTATACGGGCAACCAGTTCTTCATGAGGAGGGGCGAGTACTCGGACTTCATGCGTATGGGACTGGGTGACTCCATCCGCTCCTGCCGTATGATCCCTATGGTAATCTATTTTTATGATATAAATTTCATACAACAATGTTTACTGTATATATTTGATGTGATGGCTCTGAATTCCATAAGTACCGACAACCCAAGAACCTCTTCTACTTAATCCCCACACGAACGAGTATTTTGCCACTAAATTATTATTTTAGTTTTGAGAAACAGTGCAATTTTAACTCCTTCCCTCATGACCTGACTTTGTTTTCCTCCTACAACAGCACAGAGGAACCTTCAGAATGAGGATCTACGAGAGGGAGAACTTCAGCGGTCAGATGATGGAGCTGATGGACGACTGTGAGTCTATCCAGGAGCGTTTCCGCATGTCCGACTGCCAGTCCTGCAACGTGATGGAAGGCCACTGGCTCATGTATGAGCAGCCCCACTTCAGAGGCAGGATGATGTACGTGATGCCTGGCGATCACAGGAGCTTCAGGGACATGGGCATGACCATGAGAATCAGCTCTATGAGACGCATCATGGATTCTTGTTAATTGAAGAGGATGGTGGACTTAGAACTCACGTGTATGGTTATGGAAGTAATCATTTAATTCCCATGTATATTACATTAAAATAATTGGACCTACATTATCAACTTCTTCTTGATATTTTATCTAGGAATCAGCAATAATTCTGATGATTTCATCTTATTAAAGCAAGTGCAAATATAGCTGCAAGCAGCAATGCGGGGACCTAGCAGTGCGCTATAGCAGGAATAGCGTTGCCATGGCATGAGCAAGCACTCACAGCAAGTTTGATGACAATTGGATAAAGAATGGCTGAGAAATAAGCTTATTTACTTTGTTACTTCCTGTATTACAGCGCCCCCTATAGAGGCCAAATGATGCCAATTTCCTACTGTGTCATCACAATCAGATACGAAGTCCCTGTACCCAGTTTGGACTTCATACATTAAAGTGTCTCCGAGATGTTAGCCCACTTCCTGTTTTGCGTCTTCATAGCCATATTTGATTGGCTGTCATGGGCCAATAAAGTGGAATTTGAAAAATCTGACAAGTATCGTTTGTGTGGCTCGGTCTGAAGATCATCTCCACCAAGTTCCTTGAAAATCAGATGAAATTTGTGACCGCTGAAACTTTTTGTAGAGTTTGGGCTAAATCCAATAGGGCAGAGGTCCAATATGGCGGAAAGTGACGGGATAGGGGTCGATGAACTCGAGATGGTCCAAGGATTCAGACGCTACCTCAATTGTGAAAATCAGACAAAAGAGTCAAAGATCACGCGCAAGAACGCATGTCCAGCATTGAACTGGTGGTGGCGCTAGAGTGTTCAATGTATATGCATAAAAATTGCTGTGAGTGATTGGGACAGTGTCCTGACTAATGGTATCGAGTTTTGTTATGTTAACTCAGAGTCACCTAGATGTTTGTCCACTTCCTGTTTGGCGGCTTCGTCACCATATTTGATTGGCTGTCACGGGCAAATAGAAAGGAAATTGAAAAATCTGACAAGTATCATTTGTGCGGCTCGGGCAGAAGATCATCTCTACCAAGTTCCGTGAACGCTGAAACTTTTCGTAGAGTTTGGACTAAATCCAATATGGCGTAGGTCCAATATGGCGGAAAATGACGTAATAGGGGTCATTGAACTTAGGTCGGTCCAGGGATTCCAACGGTGCCTAATATGTGAAAATCGGACGCACTGTTCAATGGTCACATGCGTGAATGCAATTCAGGTTCGACCCATTTGTGGCGCTAGAGTGTTGGGCATAGAGTTCTGTAAATTGGTGAGAGTGATCATGGGACCGTGCTGAATCAATGTCCCAAATTTCATAACTTTAGACCCAGCGGTTCAATTTTTGGCCAGATTTTGACCTGTTGGTGGCGCTAGATGGCTGGGTTTAGAGGTCCGTAAATGAGTGTAAGTGGTCAGTGGAGTGTCCCAAAACTTTCTGCCAAAAAATCTGTACTTTTTAGCCAGCCGTTCTATGGGCTGCCATAGACTCCAATGGCAGATATATAATAATAATAATAGGAAGAGCTAGTAACTCAATGGGTGCCTTTGCAGCTAGGCCCCCAAATATAGCTGCAAGCAGCAATGCGGGGGCCTAGCAGTGCACTATAGCAGGAATGGCATTGCCATGGCATGAGCAAGCACTCACAACAAGTTTGATGGCAATTGGATAAAGAACGGCTGAGAAATAAGCTCATTTACTTTGTTACAACGCCCCTAGAGGCCAAATTACACCAATGTCCTTGTGCGTTCTCACAATAATTCCTGTATTACAGGGCAAAAAGCTAGTAACTCAATGGGAGCCTTCGCAGCTTCGCTGCTAGGCCCCCAAATATTGCTGCAAGCAGCAATGTGGGTGCCAAGAAGTGCCCTATAGCAGGAATGGCGTTGCCATGGCATAAGCAAGCACTCACAGCAAGAAGCCAAATTACACCAATGTCCTTGTGCATTCTCACAATCAGCTACCATGTCCCTAAACTTGGTACCATGTACCAAGTTTAGACTTCATACACCAAAGTGTTGCTGAGATGTGAGCTCACTTTCTTTATTACCGCACCCCTAGAGGCCAAACGAGACCATTTTCCTTGCATGTCCTCACAATCAGCTAATATGTCCATGTATCAAGTTTGGACTTCATACAATGAAGCCCCTATAGAGGCCACATGATGCCAATTTCCTAGTGCGTCCTCACAATCCGATACCAAGTCCCTGTACCAAGTTTGGACTTCATACATTAAAGCATAGCCGAGATGTTGGCCCACTTCCTGTTTGGTGGCTTTATCGCCATATTTGATTGGCTGTCACTGGCAAACAAAAATGAAATTAAAAGATCTGACAAGTATTGATCAGTATTTGATCTGACGGATGAAATTTGTAACTGCTGAAACTTTTCGTAGAGTTTGGACTAAATCCAATATGGCGGAAAGTAATAGGATAGGGGTCAATGAACTCTGCATTAGAGGGTGACAATTTTTCGGGACCCATGCATTCCATGGGCTGCCATAGACTCCAATGGCAGAATAATAATAATAGGAAAAGCTAGTAACTCAATGGGTGCCTTCGCTGCTTGGCCCCCAATAATAGGAAAAGCTAGTAACTCAATGGGTGCCTTCGCAGCTTCGCTGCTAGGCCCCCAATTAAAGGAGAATTCCGGTGTGATTTTGACCTAAAGTGTTTTGAAACATGACGACGCCGAGTGTGAACCTATGTCTCATAGCCCATCTCGGCTTGTCCCCTGCACTCCGAAATCTGGCGCTAGTTAGCCGATGCTACCAACAAGGCGGCTAATGCTGGTGCCTCGGGCATCGGTCTAGCCATGCAAATAAATCACTGTTTTACACCATTTACGAGGCTCAACGTATCTCCACACTTCATTGGTATACTTCCCAGGGCCCTGACATTTAAAACGAGACATTGAGAACTTTGAAAAAGCACTGGTAGTTTACTTACAAGACGATTTATACAGACAGTGTCTTCACAAAGTTTAGCGTTTGCAGCCATCTTGAATTTAGTCACGATAAGTCGAGTGACGAGCAGGAGCGAAACTACAGCTGATAAGTCACGTGAATACTCGCTTTAGTTGTGGACTGGAGTTAGTGCAAACAGTTGGCAACTAGGCTATTGCAAGGATGTCGGATGATGAAGCTACGGAGTTTTATGAAGACGAGGAGGAAACATTTGAGTTTGATGGGCGTCCTTATTTATTTGAGCCTGAATATACGGAGGAAGAGCTGTGTGAGCGCCGTGAAAGGAGAGAGATTGAGAGACAGCGTGCAGAGCAAGCAGCTGCAAGCACAGCCACAACACAGCCTCGTATCACGGGGAAATGGTGGTGTTCCTGCCGGTGCTGTGAGATAATGCCTACCGATATGGAGTGTTTTTGTTGCAAAGAGTGGGACCTTTTGCACCATCGCACTCAAGACGCACGCTGCGTGACATTAGCGCAAGGCTTTTCTTCCCTTCTGGACTTGTGGGTAGGCCTATTGGAAGCCTTTTTCCATGTCCCAAAATTAAACTGGACACGAAGACCCACGCCGGAGGGGCAAGATGGACATTTATCTACTGAGTAAGTACTCTGCACACTTGGGTTTTATTGCTTTTGATCAATCCAATAGTTGTCCAAAATGTGCACTACATACACGGTAATCCTTCTGTTTTAGTATATGGATAGGTGTCTCGACATCGACTTGCAAAACAACAAGCCACTGCTTTCAAGTTGACTCGTGTAGAGGTAGCCTGTGAAAACTTTCTGGAACATAGCTTCTCATCTCCTTGCCGCAACCTGGAAAAGCACAAGCGTGAACCATTCTGTCTTCTCTTCCTTTTCTCTTATCCTTCGTAATGCCATCTGAAGCTGCAGTCAGTAGGCTATGTAGTATGTATGCACACATGGCCACTCCTTCACGTGTAGCCTACAGCACGTCTTCCGTCAACAACATTAGCAGGGCTTAAATTTCACTGCGGGATTGCGGGTATTGCGCATAATTTGTTCAAATCCCGCAACTCTAGCCATCATAATGCGAGAAATTCCCGCATACACTTTACAGCCTGTTTGATGACAGGCGTGAATCTGTGGTGTGAATGCGGGGCTATTGACCAGACAGATCAACTAGCCTACTGAGTTGAATTGAACATAGACGCGGACACACACTAACACACCCACACACACACAGAACCACTTTGCGCTTGCCGCGCCCTCCCCTCCCCATGTTCTCACTCACTCCGCTACGACCGCGAAGACGTTCACTGAAAGTTTCGTTCAGCGGTTGATACGACCTTTACATCATGCAAACATGTATCGCTGGCTAAAACGTAAGCCTACTGGCATATGTGAAGTTTCACCCGATAAGAGAAAAGCATGTGAATCCGATTCCAACAGCGCAAACAGCAGTGCGAGGCATGCAGTTGGCAATCCGCAGGATCCCACAGGTAGCGACAATGTTACACAGGGGAAACAGCCCAAAGACAAGTTCCAGCCTAACTGGCTATCCTTGGCTCGATTTTCACGACGGTGTAATGAGCTGTTCAGTTTGCAAAATGTATGGCCATGTGCCTTTTACCAGCAGATGTTACAAAACATCAACTTTAAGTCGCCACGCAGATGGTGTATCTCATACAGCCGCAGTGAAAAGAAAGCGTGAGGCTGATTCGGCTAAGAACGCGATGGCTAACGCAATTGAAGTCGCGCAGCTTTAGTCTGAGGAGGAAACGAAAGGCCTTCTAAAAACTGCCTACTTTGTTGCAGAAAACGAATTGGCCAATTCAAAATTTAGCCCCCTAGTTAAATTCATTAAGGAGATGGAGAGTCCTAGTTTCAAACAACTGAACCCAGATAATTATGGAAGTTATGTGAATGATATGGCCTTATCAGAAATGCACCAAGTGATTGCAAATACACTTGTGGAAGACATTGACAAGGCTGTGCTGAAAAGTCCTGTGTTTTCCTTGATCTTAGATGAGTCCACTGATATAAGTAATATGAAGCGACTCATCACATATGTCAGGTACATAGATGATAACCTGAAGGTTAAAACAGCACTGTTCAGGAATTCTGAAGTTGTGGATGGAAGAGCAGACACAATTTTTGAGGATGTGAAGCAGTTACTGAGAGAAAAGAATTTGGATGGTAGAAAACTTGCAGCCGTTTGTACTGATGGTGCTGCTGTAATAACAGGATGCCGCCAAGGAGTTGTTAAAAAACTCAGAGAGGAATTCAACTCAGATTTGATAGGGGTACATTGCACAGCTCACCGTCTTGCTCTTGCGGCTAGTGACGCAGCCAGATCTGTAGAAAAGGTGAAAAAGTTTCAGGCAGATTTGAAGTCAATTTTTGTATTTTTCAGCAATTCTGCTGTCAGGAGCAACAAGTTGCATGAATTGCAGAAACAGTTAGAAGAGCCACAACTGAAGTTTACCCAGCCACACACAGTCAGGTGGCTATCAATCCACAATGCTGTGTCGGTGGTGTGTAGATCACTGAAAGCCCTAAGAGATGTCCTGGAGCACATGGCTGCCTCCAACACTCAGGACTCTGACAAAGCCAAAGGTCTACTGATCGCTGTCAGACAGTTCAACTTTGTGGCTCTCTGTCACATGATGAAAGATGTCCTTGTGCATGTGGTCATTCTCTCTAAACATTTTCAAAGAGATGATCTGGACTTCTCCACAGTCCAACCAATGGTTGAAGGTACCAAGGAGGCCCTTAGAGAAATTATTGTCCACCCTGGTCCAGCAGAGCAGGAATTCTTCAGGTCTCTTGAAGGCAATAAGTTTAAAGGAGACAAGCTTTTTGACTTCCACACTCAAAAGCCAGCCTTTGATAACATGAAGAGCAGATATGTTGGATCACTGATAGATAAAATTGACAGAAGATTCCCTGCTGAAACAATGGATATTTTTTCATGGTTCACTGTTTTGGAACCAAAAAAAGCCATAGTGGCAAAACGGTCCTCTGAGAATTTCTCTCTTTATGGTGCAGAGAAAGTTGAAAACCTGCTAGCACACTTCTCGAGTGATGTGAGTGCAGATGAAGCCCGGTCAGAGTTTGCCATGCTTAAACATATCATGGTTTCCAGCGAGTCATATGCTTCATTTTCTTTTCAGCAGTTTGCAGAGTCTGTGTTGCGTGAACATGGCGGTGTTTTCAGTGAAATGGAAAAACTCATCAAGACAGCTATGGTCATACCAGTTGCCAGTGTCTCATGTGAACGAGGGTTCAGCACACAAAACAGAATTAAGACGAAGTACAGAAATTCACTAAGTAACACAAACCTCAACAACCTAATGGTCATTTCTGAGCTTGGCCCTCCCCGTGAGCAGTTTGATTTCAACAGAGCTGTTATCAAGTGGAAAGAGATGAAGCAAAGAAGACAGAGGACAGGGAGAGACTAGCAGAGCATAGAGGCAACAGGAGAGACTAGCAGAGCATAGAGGCAACAGGAAAATAGAAGGAAACAAGAAGCTGAAGGAGACATGCATATTGAAGAGAAGGAGAGACAATAAATCACAGCAATTGTAACTTAAGAGAATCAGCAGACTTTTATGTTATGTTATGTAAACAAGATGAAAACTAAGTTCATAGCCTACATTCATTGAGTTCTAAGAATAGATTTTTTTCTTTCAAATTTATTTTAGATGAACAGAGAAGCTTGAGGACAGTGACAGAGGAGATGGAGAAAGTACCACAGCAATCTGCAATGGATGTTATGTAGGATGTTGTTAAATAGCCTACACACGATTAAAAGTTCATGAATTCTAAGGGCAGTTTGGTTCTTTTCTTTTTTCAAATGAAAAGGTAAGACACATGAGAGAAAGTAAAAAAAAATAGTGTATAAAGACAAAAGAGAATATGAACACTCAAACAGCTCAGAGACCTAGAGAACTGTAGTAGTACAGAGAATCCTTAAATTGGTGTGGGTGCCCAAAGAAAAGACCTGATAAAGGCAACCCCCCCCCCCTTCCCCCCCAAATTCTGTAAATCCCCCCTACATGAAGAACCTAAGGGGGGAATTCCCCCCCATTTTGAAAAATGAAATTTAAGCCCTGATTAGGCTATGCAAGATTCACGTCACTGAGTAGTAAAACATTTATGCCATTTGTTGTAAGGTGCTCTTCGTTGTCATGTACATCGTCAATACATATGTTAAGCAGCAACTGGAATCCATGCATTTCCACGGGATTATTTTTGCAATCTGATCCCTTATCCTGTTCATTCGTGCTCGTCGCTCGACTTATCGTGACTAAATTCAAGATGGCTGCAAACGCTAAACTTCGTGAAGACACTGTCTGTATAAATCGTCTTGTAAGTAAACTACCAGTGCTTTTTCAAAGTTCTCAATGTCTCGTTTTAAATGTCAGGGCCCTGGGAAGTATACCAATGAAGTGTGGAGATACGTTGAGCCTCGTAAATGGTGTAAAACAGTGATTTATTTGCATGGCTAGACCGATGCCCGAGGCACCAGCATTAGGCACAGCGCCTTGTTGGTAGCATCGGCTAACTAGCGCCAGATTTCGGAGTGCAGGGGACAAGCCGAGATGGGCTATGAGACATAGGTTCACACTCGGCGTCATGTTTCAAAACACTTTAGGTCAAAATCACACCGGAATTCTCCTTTAAATGAAAAGGCAGCTAAATAATTGATAGCTGTGACAAAATAAATCTGTCATGAGGGAATAATGGTCACGAATGACATGTTGAAAATAAACATGAAAGGTCCTCAGATTTAGAGAAGTTCACTGGAGATTATTTAGTCACCAATACAACATACACAGTAGGGGTGTCACGATTCTCCAAATCCTCGATTTGATTTAATTTTTGATTTTAAAGTCACAATTTCAATTTTCTATTTTTTTAAATTATTTACTTATTTGTTAATATTTTTTTATTTAATTAATGCACTGTAACAAGATTCTGTGGTTTTCACAGCATCACTACTGTGTATCGAAACACCTCCGTTTATCACCCATTTCGTCCGAAAATTCTAAAACAACAATGTTTTTTAATACTTCAAAATAACATTTGATAAATTAACCTTACATTTTTCAGTAGCCATAGGTGTGTAGAACAAAATCTGCTTTGGTTCTTACCAAAAGACCAGAATTGCTTTGGGCTTTTACTGCCTAAAATTGTTTACTGCGCCCGGAGGTTAGTGCTGGCCTGGTCTGACCCGTCTACTTTCACCCTTTCAACGCCACATGAACGGTTAGACTGAGAATTCTCGTCGCTACCTCAAAATTCCACTGGAGCTTCAAGCGGATTTGTACACGCAGCCTTACAAGACTGTTTATAGCTCTTCGAGTCACGGTAATATGTCATTTTTGGTACATAGCTAATTTAGATACACTTATGGTGTGGGTGCTTGCGTTTCTTTAGGAATCCGCCATCTTGGTTTGTATAGAAATGAATAGTAAGTGACACATACACGTAAGACGACAGAAACACAGGGCTGGTGGTAATAGGGGGCGATCCGATATATCTAAGAAATATTTATTGTAATTGTGAATAGAGTATGTTGCTGTAGTTTCGCTATGAATTATGGTCAAAATGCCTTTCTTATGTTGTTTATTTTTTTGTCTTTGGTTATTTCCAGTAATGTTTTTGGGTTTTTTTAATTCTGAAACCACTTTTTTTTTTCATACCGTTCCTTCTGCGAGCTACTAAACAGAACAGACAAAAACATAGATGTGAGCATAGCGAAATGGTATAACACTGAATGATAATTTGATTGTCATAGCACACTCCAAGGTTAGTGTTTACAGAATTTTACACTGTTATGCATTTTATGCCTTAAAGTATTTTTGGACTCTTTCTAGAACTTCACTTGCAAAGCTGAGTAACCTAGTGTAAGTTAGTGTTAACTGATGTGAATGAATGAACCTCAAAATATTTCCACAACCATGATTTCAAAGAAGTAGGAAGGGGTTCGAGTTCGGTTGATGTGTTTTTTAAGTGGCTGCATCTTAAAATCTGAGATCACGTTCACGTGCCACACTTCCACACGAATTGGTGTTTTTTTCCCCTTCTTGCCATGCATGCTGGACATTGGGAGTGTGGCTGCATCGTCGATTCTACAATTGATTTCGAGATTGTGTTCAAAAGTTCAAGATTGTGACGTCATTTTGATCAATTTTTTACTTAAAACCGAGATTGTGACCGCTAATACACAGACCTTCAGGCCTGTTGAAAAGATTGTGATGAGTTAAACTGGAGAAGGTTGTTTAAATAAAATCCATTAGTAAAATAATGGCCACCACAGTCGTGATGGGCATGCGTATGCCAAATCCAGACTTACAACAAAAATCTGCAATTGTATCAATTAAATAATGGTAATGATATAACTTACATGGGGCACTAATCTAAATGTCGGGCAAAGTGCAAAGTCCAAAGCTAATTTAATAATGAGGAAATATGTATTTGTTTATTTATTCAAATGCCCCAAGCAAGATCCTAAGCATAAATATCAGTGGGTCAACTCAACGCTCCCACACGGCACATGATAACTCTGGGGCCGATGTGCAAAGATAGAGTTTTTTTCGGAAACCTATGTCGCTAACAAGCGTAGTCTGAAAATACAGAGAAAAGCACAGTTCTTATAAAGCATGTCAAAACTTACATCTCCATCTGTGGTATGAGAATTATTGAATGATCACATCACCCAACTTGTCAACATCAATCAGAAGGTTAAGTTCGACAACAGTTAATAAAATAAAAAGTCACAAAACAAGCTACTATCATTAGTAGTAAATAATTAATGCACTTCAAACAGGTCCGTTGTGTAGTCTAATGACCTCCTGAACCTCTCAGTCCTGTAGCTCATGGAAAGGAGCTGGTCACTGCGGCTGCTTTGCTGGGCAACCACAGTGTCATGCAGCGGGTGGCTCCTCTTACTGAGGATGGATTTCATCATTCTCCTCATTCTTTCCTCCACCAAATATCCTACAGAGTCAACCCTACTCCCCAACGCTGACACACATTTCCTGACCAGTTTGTCAAGTCGGTTAGCCTCCCTGGATGTCATACAGCTGCCCCAGCACACCACAGCAAAGAACACTGCACTGGCCACAACCGACTGATAGAAAAGGTACAGCATCTCATTACATTTACATATCTCATTTAGCTTCCTGAGAAAAAAGAGCCTGCTCTGACCTTTCCTGTATGCTGCATTTACATGCACTGACCAGTCCAGTTTATGGTCCAGGTGAACTCCCAGATATTTGTACGTCTGGACCACCTCAATGCCCTCCCCCTCAATTACCACGGGTAAATGATGCGCCTTATGCCTCCCAAAGTCCACTATAATCTCCTTTTCATTGTTAAAATCCAGTGCTAAGGTTGTGGGTAGTCAGACGTCAGCTGTGAAAGCATTCCTGAGAAATATCAGTCAATTTTTAACGGACAATAGACTCAAGTTTACTCAGTTTACATTCTATTGGTTTCTATGGACAGTATGATGTTTTCTCCAAGGATGTCCAAATATTTTAATGACTCTACCTACCCCTTTATATGCAGCTGATTATCAGTGCCAGAGGAAGCAAACTAGGCCTAGAGCATCACCTGGCCACATGCTTCACTTTAAACATGGTGCACCTTTCAGGATATTCTTCGTTCTTCCTCATCCAAGGTCAAGTATGATTTTCAAATATCTGTACTTTATTTGACTATTAATATTTTTGGAAACTTGTGACTTTTACTCCATTACATTTAAAAGGCAAATACTGTACTTTTGACTACGCAACATTTGAAATATGAGCATGATGTACCCGTTACTTTTAAGCACATTTGAAGTGATTCTTTAAATACAATAATGCAATAGACCATATTGAAGTTATTTTTTTTAATAGTTGAGTGCAGAGCAGATTCTTCATCAGAATATCCTCCATGATCATGGTGAATTTGGAATTAAATTAGACAATCACCTGACATTCACCACATAGCTAGATCTTTACATCATTAAATGGTAAATAAACTTCTCATAATTGAGTTATCCTGTTTTGTATTCGAAGATAAACATGTTTTAGATTTTTGAACAGAGAATGAATAACAATTTAAAATGAATTGTTACATCCTTTTTAACAGTTGCAAATGTGTGAAAGTAGGCAAAATGTTGATGCTGGATGCAAGGAACTAAAGGTCTGTTTAAGTCCATGCAAGGAACTA
This sequence comes from Alosa sapidissima, assembly GCF_018492685.1. NCBI lineage: Eukaryota > Metazoa > Chordata > Actinopteri > Clupeiformes > Clupeidae > Alosa > Alosa sapidissima. The sequence continues at coordinate 16,679,686 of NC_055958.1, forward strand.
AAGTTCTGTTTAAGTTCTTGTGACCAACCAACGGATGTACATCCTATTGTTGACAAAATAAACATTACATTACAACACATTACAAAGGACAAATACTTATGTACTTCAACTCAAGTAAAATTTTGACATAGTAACTTTCACTTGTATTTAGAGTAATATTTGACAAGGTGTATCTATACTTTGACTTAGTTCGTTTTTTTTTTTATTTATTAAGAATTGTGTCCTTTGTCTACCTTTGATGGTGACATGCAAGAGAGGAACCTTTTAGTAGATTGACGGGGTCAAATTCAGATGTACCTGTTAAAATATACACTAAGTGAATATTTATGTTTCATACTTTCAGTCTAAGCTTGACAATTTCTATTTTATCCATATTACTATTAGATTAAAGTAGATACTAAAATTTGCTTTCAGGGCACAGAATTTTCTATGCTTTCAGGCAATGCAGAGAACAATATGTAAATGGATCATCTAGTCACTAACATCAAATAATAACCCTTTACAGTATAGTGCGCTCTGACAAAGAACACGCCCCTCTGATACTGTATGCTGTTGAGTCAGGGCTTTAGTACAATGGTGCCACAGATGGTTTGGGTTCTTAGTTGGGTATAAAAGTGGCAGCTGGTGTTACAGGTTTCACTGCAGGTGTGCGACAGGACTTAAAACATCATCATGGGAAGGGTATGGGATGGAATCATTACCGTATTTTCACATCAGCCATGTATCTCACTGATCGATCGAGATACTGTAATCTTGTTGTGGTATTTTAAAGTGGGAAACATCACTCTCTGTAGCAATTTCAGTATGTCACAGTGTGGATTCAATTAACTGGAATTTACTTTGTTATATGTATTTTCAGATCGTGTTCTACGAGGAGAGGAACTTCCAGGGCCGCTCCTATGAGTGCATGAGCGACTGCTCTGACATGTCCTCCTACCTCAGTCGCTGCAATTCCATCAGGGTGGAGAGCGGCTGCTTCATGATCTACGACCGTCCCAACTTCATGGGCAACCAGTTCTTCATGAGGAGGGGCGAGTATCCCGACAATCAGAGGCTGATGGGTATGGGAATGATGAGTGACTTCATCCGCTCCTGCCGAATGATTCCCCAAGTGAGTATATTGTACTAAGAGGGGGGAACTCCTAGCTTCACAAAGGTCTCTAGAATAAATCTAAACCAACACATACAACTCTGAATGCCCTATGTGCCGCACACTGGATATATTGTTCACAGTCATTATATTTCAGCCTTCCAGAAACAAACATGCTTTGTCATCTTGAGCGTGTCAAAACTGTCATGGGATGATACTCTGAATAACTGAATTCTGGACTCTCTCAAAACAGCATAGAGGACAGTTCAGAATGAGAATCTACGAGAGGGAGAACTTCGGTGGTCAGATGTCTGAGCTGATGGAGGATTGTGACTCCATCATGGACCGCTTCCGCATGTCTGACTGCCAGTCCTGCAATGTTATGGATGGCCACTGGCTCATGTATGAGCAGCCCCACTTCAGAGGCAGAATGATGTACATGATGCCTGGAGAGCACAGAAGCTTCAGGGACATGGGCTCTAGCATGAGAATCAGCTCCATCAGACGTATCATGGATTCTTGTTAAACTGAATATCAGATGTTTATCTACCTGAGCCGTTTGTACAAAATAAACTGTTCAAATAACTAATGGTGAAGACAGTGTTTCTATGTTAAATTCATATTATCGGCATATCCCAGCATTTTTTAGAACTAGATCTACATGGTGCAAGTAATTATTTCAGATATACAAAAGGTACACGTTATTAATTCATACCCCAATGCAACAAAGACTTATGAGCTTCATTTCGATAAAAACCCACAAGCGCCGTAGCATAAGAAATGCAGTCCCTCCAGATGCATCTAATTGTACCTATCCCATATAGTCATGCAGGCTAGTGACTAATGACTGAGTTTGAGTAACAATAATGAAGTGGATAGTTCCAGCAGTGTTATTTCGCAGTAGAAACAATACAAATGATACACAATTGTGCTTAAATAGCATACAACATAGTTTTGTAAATAGCTGTAATACTGGTGCCTCCTGCACACATATACATAATAAATTCAGTAATTAAACGGAATTACATAATTAAATTGAATAAACATGTGATTAAACAGGTGATTCAATAGTGTACCTAGACTGACATGTACAGTAATAAACCTAACAGGATGTGGTTAGAACTACTACTAAGAGGATTGGAAAATGTGTCCCACATTCTTGGAGTCTTTGCAGAACAAGAAAACAAGGCATAGGTGTATAATGCAGAATAAGGTGGTTATTGCTCTTGAGTTGTTTGGAAAAATAATTTGTGTGAGCATGACAAGTAAATCTACAATTGTTTAAATATGATGTCCCGATATTAAAGGTAAAAAGGTAAAGGGCAATATTAAAGGTAAAGGTAAAAAATACCAAAAACATATTATACAAATTATTATATTTTGACATGTATCTCACTACTGCAAGCTGGCAGCTCGACTTGCCTTTCATGTGTGTGTAGGACAGATTGTCCTGAATCTGGCAATATCATTGCCATGGTGGAGGGATTCTCTGGGGCTGAGCAAATGTGAAAAATATGTGGTATGTGCCTTACAGAAATGCCATTTTTTATTTAGCCCTATGAGCCCTACTCTATGTTTGGCCATTCTGACTACCTTTAGTTATAAGCATTTATCCTGGTCATTGTAAGTGTAATTTACACATGCTATATTTTTTCAGCACAGGCTACCCAGATCTGATCCATTCAGGAATTATTAGCCTACAGCAAAAGTGGGATGTGCGTTTCATTCCTCACTCCTCAGGACAGTTGAATAAGGGGACGAATGAACATAGGCCTAAGACTACAATAATATAAAACGTCCCACAACTTCAAAATTTTACTAGCCTACATATCATGAATGGTAGGCCTAGGCCTACTCCCAATAGGGGTTATTTTAGATAGATTGTTGCAGGGCTATAGCCTCTTCGTGCATGTCTGATAACTCATTGCCATCATTGTGAAGCGTGTAGCCTATGAAGCGGTTTTTGAAATATCATGCCCTGTGGATGATTCTGCGATGTTTATAGCTAGAACGGTAAGCTTTCCCATTTATATCATGTTTATATTGTTGGAAATGTCGTTTCACTAGGTTTTTACGACGAAGCTGAAGTTGGCCGCACATTCAGAATGCGGTGTAGTCAAGTTTCCATTCCACCTTAAATATTGCAATTTTCTACCGACAGGGGGCAGTGCTGACTGCAAATACGCGATGACACTGGCATTTGCCTAGTAGCAGACGAACATGTAGGCTACTCCTCACAGACGAATAAAAGCCTTTTTTCTGGTGACTCCATTGTCGACCAATCTTTAAGTAAATGATACAACATGCTTTCTGTCAAATAAATCGGTTCAATTGCACACCCGATACTACCGTCTCACAGCGGCCATATGACACCCAGCATGCCAAATTTCGTCGTGGAAAATGGCCATTTTTCTTACATTTAAATTACATGAACTATATTTCATATTCCACAGTATGCACTAGATTTGATACCTATGGCCCATTTGCAGTGAAATATTACACCACATCCCGAAACTACAGTCTCTGTGCTTTCATATGACACCTTGCATGCCAAATTCCATCGTGGAAAATGGCCCTTTTTCATAGATTTAATTTATGAGCTATATTTCATATTCCACAATTTATGCACTAGATTTGATCCCTATGGCCCATGTATTATTTGCCGTGAAATATTACACCACATCCCGAAACTGAAATCTCTGAGCTTTCATATGACACCTTGCATGCCAAATTCCATCGTGGAAAATGGCCATTTTCTTACATTTAAATTACATGAGCTATATTTCATATTCCACAATTTATGCACTTCATTTGATGCCTATTGCCCACACATCATTTGCCATGAAATATTACACCACATCCCGAAACTACAGTCTCTGAGCTTTCATATGACACCTTGCATGCCAAATTCCATCGTGGAAAATGGCCATTTTTCTTACATTTAAATTACATGAGCTATATTTCATATTCCACAATTTATGCACTAGATTTGATACCTATGGCCCATACATCATTTGCCGTGAAATATTACACCACATCCCGAAACTACAGTCTCTGAGCTTTCATTTGACACCCTGCATGCCAAATTTCGTCGTGGAAAATGGCCATTCTTCTTACAATTATTACAGTGGGCAGTGCTTCGACTTGGCCAGCTCCACTCGCGGTCCGTGCGTGGGATCACGCGGTATCACGCAACTTTAATTTGTATTTTTCCAGTGAGACGCTGCAACAACCCAAACAACCGGTAGATGGCTCAAGTGAGCAGGGTGTCTCGTAAAAAGAAATGGAGCCTGGAAAACCCTACACAGACTTCACTACAGACTTTAGCAGACTGGTTTAGAAATAATTTAATAGCCAGAAATATGCCTGCCCTGCCCTAATAAAGAAATATTTGGTTAACTGCGAGTGAATCCCGTTTGCAGCCGTAGAAAAAACGCAGGACAAATTAAACATTCTGGTTTTCTCCGAGTGCAACGATGATAGACAGACATCATTTGGACAAAATATAGAGCACATTAACCTCCGTTGCTCAGCCAAATGCCTTCCTGTTACGTCATTAGCGGTTTATTTTTTTTATTGTTAAAGAGTGTATTTCATTTAAAGGTTTGACTTTGTGCTTATTCAGTAGAGCATTTAGTGCTCTCCCCAATCCCAAACGTTCACATTGCATGTTTGTTTGTAATGGATGCAACCGCGAGGCTATGCGTTTGACGGCAATGAGTTGTTAACAAACATTAACCAAGACATATAGCCCAGCAGCAATCTAGGGACTGTTCGTAATTTATTGAAGTGGCCACCGGAGGAATTTTGAGTGCTTCAATTGCAAGTTGCATGACCCTCTCTTGCCTGCTAGAAATTGTTCAATGACCCTCCGACAGAATTGTTAAAAAAGACATGGCCCTCCCCTGCCAATTGTCGCTGTCTTCCGCCCGCGCCACAGCCACACACTGTGATAACGTTCTTAAATCAATCTTTCCCGTGAGCTTGCATGCTACCAGTCCTTCCTTTTCAAATGTGATGCGCCTGTTTGCACAATTTCACAAATAATCATATGTGATTAATAATATGACAAATAATCCCAGTGCACGGGGACCGAAACAATGCATGCCAACTTTTTCCGTGTTTATCACGTATTTTAACTTTCCCCCGCTGTCTTGCCGTTTTAATGTTTTCCCGTAGAATATCATCGTTTTCCTTGCTTGAAGGCGAACTTAGAGTGATGTTAACCTATTTAAGTTTAACGGTGTGATTGTCGTGAGAGCACGATTCATTGGCGCTTGCATGTTCGGCCTTATGTCTACGTGCGCACCTGAGGCTACTCAGCTACAAGAGAATTTCCCCTGTTTGTATGTTCACTGCAAGTTGGCCTACCATAACTTACCAACTCTGCACTGTAGACCCTAACTGGCTATTTATATTTTTCTGTGAAATAAGCAAATGTATTTGTTCAACTTTATGAAGCAGAATTACGCATAGGCTACTTGGAACATAATACATTTGACAAAGGACAGATGTATGTTGCTAGTGACAAAATATTAACTTTCAGTGTTTTACGATGTCTTTGTCATGGGGAAGTGTTTTTCCCCATGCATTTATTCTAGGTTACTGTCAGTGACTGCCGTGAGAGAAGCGGGTTCTGTGTTTCGTTCATGTCAGTGACTGACACGAGAGAAGCAGGGTCTGTGTTGTGTTGCGTTAATTTATTTTCATTGGGCATACCGTGCCATGCCGTCCACAGCTCTTCAGTTCTGACAAAGGCAAAATTACTCCTTTTGAAACAATGAGTTATATATATTGCTTATATTGCTTGACGGGGGGGGGGGGGGGGGGGTTCTCTTTGAGAACATTTCAATTCACCCGGCACTAATATTCAAAATGTTGAAAACTATTTCGGCATAGCCTATAAAGCAGTTTAATTAAATGGAATGTTAGTTGTAAACAAACGAGCTACTTGGTGAGGCTTGGCCTCACAGATGCGCTCGTGCCTTAGATGGCAGGAAAAATCTTCACGATAGGCCTATTAACTAACCACCCGATTCACGTTGGCTGGGGGGAAGGGGGACCATCAGACATTTGTGCCCAGTTAATCCGTCCCTGCCCCCAACAAATCACACCTTCCCACCTCTGACAGCTTAGAAGAAGTCAAGAGGACTCCTTACTCACAGACCTATTCACAAACCTGTGGCATTTTGCCGTGTTTTGAAATCCTATGCAGCTACAGGTGCTTCCAATCGTGAGGAAGGAATTTTGCATTGTAGGCATAACTAACATGCAATAACGCCACCAACAACAAACCAAAACTAGGCTAATCATTGTCAACATGTAAATTAAATGTAACATTATTGTGAATCAAATTAAAATGTTCTCTTTTGCAAACGTAGGCATAGTAACAGAATAATTTAATAATGTTACAAAGATACTACATCAATCCGTATGTTTCATTAGGCTACTAGGCTATTTGTTTTGCCTTGATTCATTTATGCTAGGCCTTTTTATTCAGGGGCCGTATTAACAAAGAATTTTAAGGCTAAAAGTAGCTCCTAACTGGCGAATTTAGGAGCAACTCCTAAAAATAATGGGCGTTTCACTCCTAACTTTAGGACTCCTAATTTTTTCACAAAAAGTAATTAGGCTAGGCCTTTTTATTCAGTTATTAATCATCTTCCGTCCTTCGCACTACTTGTGTAGCGCACGCATTCTCCGACCTGTCACCTGTCACTCATCATCGGAAGAGAGGTGTTTGGAATTCCCGCGTTACAATCGTCAGCCAATCAAGGTGGTCACTTCAGTCAAGCTCGTGCATGAGTAATGACGTCATCCAAAGCCACGAAGACTCACTCCTAGTTTAGGAGTTGTCTGAAAGGCTTTGTGAATAACTTTTATGAGAAAAATCCAAGCTAAAATCTTTAAGTGCGATTTAGGAGTAGCCTACTCCTAGTAGTAAGATAAAAGCCTTTGTGAATAGCCTACGGCCCCAGTTATTCATCATCTTCCATCCTTGTGTAGCGCACGCATTCTGAGACCGGTCACCTGTCACTCATCATCGTAAGGGAGGTGTTTGGAATCATGCCCGCGTTACAATCATCAGCCAATCAGCCAATCAAGGTGGTCACGCTTGCCCATTCACCCAAATTAATGGTCGAATATTACTGATGATCATTGTTATTTAATAACATGCAGTGTGTGTAGGGTACCAAAAACATCTTGCTCGTAAAAAAGCATCATAACGCACATTCTGGCGGGTCTGTTATTTACTGTAGGCTGCGCAAACCACAGGCCTTTATTTTGGGCATTCATTCATTAATTCATTCATTCATTCAACCTTTATTTATTCTCGGAGGGTCATTGAGGGAAGCCCTCATTTTCAATGAAGCCGAGATTACAGAAGCGAAGCAAAGCGCTCCACAAACAAGACAACATTCGAGGCCTTCTGTTGAAGAATTTTATATAAAGCCTGCGCTAACAGTAATCCTCCTGCCCCTGATAGGCCTACCACAGCTGTGGATAGTGTGGAATGTTCAAGTAATAACACAATCCAATGTGTGTCTCAATTGTCCCCCGCTGACCACCTCACACATTTCTCTAGATTTTGCAACGAATTTACGTGACACAATGCCATAAAATATGCCAGTTTTAGGACACAGAATAATGTTTGTAATGATACCAGGTAGGCCTACGTTTAACAGTAACAAGTGTAATGAGCTATTCATTGTCGAAGGTACATGGTGAAGTGAAATTCTTACTTTGGAAAACAAACATTTGCCGATATCATCGCCGATCATTGCAACAGATTCTGTGTTCTGGACTGCAGGTAACTTGTTAAGCCAGTGGTTCTCAAACTTTTATTTCATTCCCCACTTTGATCAAGGGGCATGACTGATGATAGTGGAGATAACGTGTTATCCCGAGGCTTTTGCAAGTCAGCATCTTCGACGGTAGTCTATTAAAAATATAAGTTTTCGATGTCCCAAACGGAGAGCCATACTTTATTGTTTTTAACGATCTCTATGCTACTCACAAAAATGTAGGCATGGGGACATGATGAAGTAGGCTATCCAACTGTCGTGTGTTAAATTATTGTGATTACGAGCCAGTGGTTTTCAAAAATAATGCGTGACTCGGACATCTAACTAAATGCAACAGGCTCATATCGTCCTCGCAAAATGAGGACCAGTGTTTTGTCAAATTGCAAATAGCTATTCGTTTTAACGATTTTTTTATGATAGTAGCTATGAAGTGCTTTTTGTATAGGCTACTATCTTAATCTTGGAATATGGGGAGGGAAGTGGCTACATTTCATATTTTACCATTTGTGCACTTGATTTGATGCCTATTGCCCACACATCATTTGCCGTAAAATATTACACCACATCCCGAAACTACAGTCTCTGAGCTTTCATTTGACACCATGCATGGCCAATTTCGTCGTGGAAATTAACCCTTTTTATTGCAATTGAAATTACATGAGCTATTTTTCATATTCCACAAAGGGTCTGCACTAGACTTGATACCTATTGCCCACACATCATTTGCCGTGAAATATTACACCTCATCCCGATACAGTCTTTGAGCTTTCATATGACACCCTGCATGCCAAATTCTATCGTGGAAAATGGCCATTTTTCATACATGTAATTTATATGAGCTATATTTCATATTTTACAATTTATTCACTAGATTTGATACCTCTGTTTTAGAATCTTTGGCTGTCAGTGCAAAAATAGCGATGTGACTGGCAACAGCAGACAAGGTTACCAAAACGTCTGCCAGCCAAACTGTAATGCATGTCCTTTTTGAAATGTTGCTGGAATGTTAGCTAACTAGCTAACTGCAATGGCAGCAATCTTTCAGATCTCAGTTCACTAAAATATGACTTCGCCAGACAAAAAGAGCTGGTAGCCTAGGCTATTACAATAGAATAGGCACCCCTCATGTCTTTGTAGCCTAATTTGCATTCGGTTTGCAGTAGTAGTTTAATATTTAGTCACATAGGACTTGGATGATTTTTTCCTCGACCACTAGGTCTACACGAACATTGTTGACAGTGTAGGTCCCGCACCTTCCTTGATTTTAATTGGCTAGCTAGAGAGAAATGACATTGACAAACCAATCAGGAACTGAGAAATCAAACTCCTTCCGTTTCATGCAAACTCCCTTCCGTTTCATGCAAACTCTCACACACACCACTATACTCTCTCACATACACCACTATACTCTCTCACATATACTACTATACTCTCTCACATTCACTACTATACTCTCTTGCATTCACTACCTTCTCGCATACACTGCTAAACTCTCTCGCATACACTATTATACTCTCTCACATACACTACCAAACTCTCACATACACTACTATACTCTCTCACATACACTACTATAGTCTTTCACATACACTACTATAGTCTCTCACATATACTACTAAACTCTCACATACACTACTATACTCTCTCACATACACTACTCTACTCTACCACATTCACTACTATACTCCTTCACATACACTACTATACTCTCTTGCATACACTAGTATACTCTCTCGCATACACTACTAAACTCTCTCTCACATACACTACTATACTCTCTCACATACACTACTATATTCTTTCACATACACTACTATACTCTCTCACATACACTACTATACTCTCTCACATACACTACTATACTCTACTCTCTCACATTCACTACTATACTCCTTCACATACACGACTATACCCTCTCATACATACATGTAAAATGACTACAATAGTGAGTGTGCATGAGTATAGTGGTGTATGTGTAAGATTATGATAGTGTGTGTAAGACCAAGTATGAATTAAGGCCTAGACGGCCCCTAATAACATGACACTGTCATGAACGTGTCATAAACGTTTATGACATAACGCTTCTGTTATAGAGCTCGTTTTCCCGCGAATCCGCTAAACCCCCAGTGGACCTTTAGATTGAAAAATCGTCAATGCAAGTGAACGTGAGAAAATAATTCTTTTCTGGTCCCGTTTGAATTGTGCCATGAATGTGAACATATGTTGTCTGTGAATTTTTTATATAATTTTTCATGTTACGAGTTTGACAGTATATTATATGATTCCTCGGCAAGCAGTTATGGAAAAGACATAACGAGAAACACTACATGTCGCCTATGTGACGTGAGCTAATCGCTAACATTAGCTGATATGCTAGTTTTTGTAACGGCAGGAATAAACACACATGGTAACAAAAATATCTGAAACATGTCTAGCTTCACTCAACACATTAACACTATGATACAGTGTAATTGTAAAGTTGTATGGTTCACTATGTTCAAAGTCGGAAATGGTTGTAAACGCACCTATCCTTGTTCTTACGGATGTAGTAAAGGTGTTGTCTGACTCGTATTTTCATGGAATGTTTGGTTTCACCAATGTATAGGGCACCACAAGTCATGCATTTAACGGCATAGACCAGATTTACAGAGTCAGGTTCAAGGCGTCTAACAATTGGTGCACCCTTACCTGTAAGGGAGTTAACTATGTAATGTGGGAACAGAAAGGGCCCATTTTCCCGCTGTGGACGGTCAAAACGTGTATGAACTAACATGTCTTGTAAGTTCCTGTTTCTCCTATATGCAGAAACCAGGCGGAAGTCTTTGAGTTCAGGAAGTTGGTGTTGTACTTGATTAAAGTGATTTTTTAAGGCTCTGTTCACACCAGACAACTGTGTATGAAAGGTGTGAACAAAAGGAATTAAGGTGGTCTGCCCAGAAAAATCTCTACGCACCTCCTGATACCGATCAAAGGAACGCCTAACCTCAGACTTGATGCCCCTCAAGAATCTCCCGCTATACCCACGGGGACGAAGCGCAGCAAAGAGCGTTCTAGTGGCCTTTTCAACATCCTCCTCCAAGGAACAGATCCTTCTAAAGCGTATAATCTGGGATTTTATAATACCCCGAAAAGTATGTTTAGGATGGAATGATGATTTATGTAAGAGGGCATGTGTATCAGTACTTTTAAAGAATACACGGGTGGCCAATTTTCTCCTCCCCTCGCCCCCATCCTCAACCATGAAAACCTCAGTATCCAAAAATTCCAATAGCTCGGTCTGAACATTGCTAGTAACCTTAATAGAAGGATGGTGTGTATTAAGAACCTCTACAAAGTCCTGAAAAGCAGTCAAACCATGGCTCCAGAGACCCCACACATCATCAAGGTACCTAAAGTACATATCTGGTAGGAAGCTACACTTGGGGAAGGCCGTCTCCTCCCAAGATGCCATGTAAATATTGGCATACGAGGGAGCAAACGTCTTCCCCATAGCTGTGCCATGTATCTGTAAGTAATGCTTACCATTAAAACAAAAATCATTTCTAGTGAGGCCCAATCGTAACAATTCCAGCACCGCTCCATCTGGCCGGTCAGGGTCTGGATATTTCCTAAAGGCCTCCTGCACAGCTATCAAGCCCAGTTCTGTATCAATGTTGGTGTACAGTGATGTAATGTCAATGGTAAACAAAATGGTATTCTGTGGTATAACCAAGTCCCTAATCTTTGCCATAAAGTCATAAGTGTCTTTAACATAACTTAAATGACGTTGTGAAATAGGATTAAGAAAGAATTCTATATATTGTGCTATGTGGTATGACTCTGACCAGCAGTCACTTACAATCGGACGTCCCGGTGGTATCCCTGGAAGAGGCCAGGTGTCTAGCTTTTTATGGACCTTGGGCAGTAAATAGAACAGTCTAACCCGGGGTTCATCCGGACCCACCAAAAATCTCCTCTGGCGTTCGGTAATGAAGCCCTGGCTCTTAAGGCGATCCAGAATGGGCTCCTGGAGCTCCCGGGTGGTCATCTGGATCGGTTGTTCAAGAGGGATGTAATGCTCTGTTCTAGATAACTGCCTCTCTGCTTCGCGCAAGTACTGGGCCCGGTCCATAATGACTATCAACGAGCCCTTATCCGCTGGCTTCATCACTAAAAGTTCATTCTGTTGTAATTGACTAAGGGCTGACCGCTGTACCGAGGTGAGATTGCTAACGGGGGGATCCCCGGAGCCAAGACAAGCCCGCTCGACCAGGACCAAATCTTTTTGACAGAGTTGTATTATGTCATCTGAAATTTGGTTTTCTGGGGGTTCCCAACTAGAGGGATTTTGAAAGGGGCAGACTTCACCAGAGTTATTATAATCAAAAAAATCCAATAATTTGAGTCTTCTGTGATAGGTGTGAAGATCTTTGCAAAGTCTATTCTTGTCTAGATGTTGGGACGTAGGAATGAAACTGAGGCCCTTGCTAAGCACTTCAATTTCTGACTGATTTAAGACAAAATGAAGTGATAAATTCATAATATTGTTAACAACTACTGGGGCTGTAGGGCACCTAGTCCCCCTGTGCAGTTTAAATGTTGAAGCCAAAGGTGAAGCATCCTCTCAGCTGTCTTTTTATGCCAGTGAATCCTATCCTGGGAATTAACATAAAACTGTTGACTATCTAAAGGGGGTAAGAAGTACTTATCCTTCTTCTCCACTCTACGGTTGAACTCACAAATGCGTTCAATGGAGCTGACATCCAATAATCGGGAGTAGGTAATCTGGGCAACATAAACTAAAGCATTTGGAAACCTGGCAGTGCAGGTCCGATAAAGCTCTAAAAATTGCTTCCAAGTGGTTAATGGTTCATTCAAGTTGGTACAATTGATGATACCTGCCGAGATGATCACCACCTCAACCTGATCGTGTAAACCAAGCGGTTTGACTAGTTCCGTAAGGTGATGGAAGGCCGCCCCGGGGAAGCTATCTATTTGTATACTGGAATTTTGGAACGATGGTATCCGGCTCAAATTGGAGTCTCCAAAAATTACTATAGGTTTCCTAATGGTTAAGGCCCAATCCCGACCCTTCATGTGTCTAGTAGGATAGAACAGAGGAGAGGTCTCAGGGTTAGGGTTGGGGTTAGGATTAGGGTTAGAGGTTAGGTTTCATGAGTCATGACTGTGTCAAGTGTTCCAAGTTATTTTTATAACTCATGTCGATACTGTCAAGTAAAGTGTTACCAAATTACATTTAATTAAACTGCTTGTATGTCGAAATAGTTTTCAACATTTTGAATATCAGTGCCGGGTGAATTAGGACATGTTCTCAAAGTAGCCTAATGGCTGAAAGCTGCTTGGGATCGCCCCGTCAAGCAATATAACCATACAAACGCGCGGAGGGAAGGAACATGAAGCAAGATAGTAGTGAGTAGTGATTTTTCTTGAAAAATAAACTTTAAATACAATAGAACAATATTTAGTTATTTTTATAACTGAATTTATGAACATTCCAGACACAATGATGACCTCATAAGAGGGAGTCCAGAAAAGTTGGTCAAATAAAATACATGGGATAATGATCATACAGTAGTTTCTTTTTTACACTGATACACTGAGGCCAAAAACATGACTTCATTCCAGTATGTCATGCTAGAGTCTACTACCTGCCTGACATAAAAATATCCTGATACATTTTTTCTTTACTGGCAACCATTATTGGTGTGATGTGATGAAGAGGATATGGGTGAGTAGCAATGCTTGAAAATGCCAGTTAGTCACTTGCCATCACATATATAGCCTAAACTAAGTAGAATCAGTAAGCAACTCATTAGTCTGTGTTCAGCCAACCATGGGCATATATGCTTCCTGTTTTAGAGATCTGACTATAAAACCATCAGTGAATATGGGCTACCACACATTTGCTCTTCATATATCCATCTGCTTATCAACTAATGTTAGCTATAGACAGACTATTAATTTGCTTACTGATTGTGCTTAATTTGTTGTATATGAAAGCCTATGTCAGTGATTCTTAAACTAGGGGGCCAATTATTTTCTGTATTCAGTCTGAAGTTATTATGACCGCCGCGCAGCGAAGCGGCGGTCATATAGGTTTAGTCAGATTTTTTTTTTTTCTTTTTCGCATGCCCAAATTTCCGTCAATGATTCCCGGGACACTGAAAGACCGGGGTACACGAAACTTGGTGGGCATGTAACCCCACATGGATAGCATGGAACCATCGTTTGATCTGTAGCCCCCCCGCTGGACTGGACCCCCCGAAAGGAGGGTAGGGCAGACACAGTTTTCTGTGAATATCTCGAAAACCGTAGGGTTTAGGAGGACCATTTTTTTTTTGTATGTTGATCTCAAGGGGCCATGTCAACCCAAGTCCATAACCACTCATTTCATGTATAGCGCCACCTAGTTAAACACAAAAAAGTAAAAATGAGGTGTTGTAATTGAAGGTATCTGTGACCTAACATAGTCAAAACTGCACGAAATTGGAAGTGTAGGATCATTATGACACCCTCTGTATGCACGCCAAGTTTTGTGGAATTCCGTTCATGGGGGGCCACACAATAAATTCATTTATGTTACTATACACCAACTGGCCTGTAGGTGGCCGGAGACAGTTTTCTGTGAATATCTCGAGAACCGTAGGGCCTAGGAGGTCCACCTTTTTTATGTATGTTGGTCTTAAGGGGGCATGTCAACCCATCCCATTACCACTTATTTCATGTATAGCGCCACCTAGTTAAAAATTAAAAAGCAAAAAATTAGGTGTTTTCATCACAATATCTCTGGCTGACAAGGTCAAAACTGCACGAAATTAAAAGTGTAGGATCATTATGACACCCTCCGAATGCATGCCAAGTTTTGTGTACTTTCGTTCATGGGGGGCCTTACAATAAAATAATTTATGTGTACATTTAGTGACGTACACCAACAAGGATTCCCGGGACACTGAAAGACCGGGGTACACAAAACTTGGTGGGCATGTACCCCCACATGGATAGCATGGGACCGTCATTCTTCGTTTTGATCTGTAGCCCCCCCCCGCTGGACTGGACCCCCCAAAAGGAGGGTAGGGCAGACACAGTTCTCTGTGAATATCTTGAGAACTGTAGGGCCAAGGATGACCAATTTTTTCCGTATGTTTGCCTCCAGGGGTCATGTTAACCCATTCCATGTGCACACATGTGCATAAACAGATACACACGCACACACATACATTTACAGTAATCATACGTATGACACATACTCACACAGTAGACATATGTACGCATGCATGCACATGCACAAACACACATACGCAGGCAAACACACAAGCACGCACATACACACACACACACACATAAACATAAATTTGTACACGCACACATGCACACAATTCAAGATTTTTTCCCGTCATCTACTCCCTGAATTTTTGGTCATTGATACCCGGGACACCGAACCACCGGGGTACATGAAATTTGGTGGGTATGTAGCCCCACTAGACTTTTACGGAAAAATTTCATTTCGTCCCCGGGGACCACCACCAACCCCCCAACCCCCCCCCCCTGAACCGCAAAAAAAAAACAGTTTTTCCTAAATAACTACCTGAACCGTGGCACTGAGGATGAAGAATCTTTTATGGTATGTTGGTCTCAAGGGCCCACATCAACCTGGCTCATAATCACTCATTTGTGATTTGCACCCCCACCCCCCGGTAAAAAATGAAAATGCAATATTATTCTGCTTTAATCGCCCCTATCTTCAGTTAAGATGTTCAGAACTGCACCAAATTGTATGTGTATGATTGACCTGGCATTCTCCGGGGGTATGCCAAGTTTCGTAGAATTTCATCCATGGGGGGGTCTAAAAAAATTAGGTTATGTGTACATTTAGTGACTGTACACTCATTGGCCTGTAAATGGCGGTGCACACATATACACATGCACACACACAGGCACCCACATACTATTGGTATTAGAACGGCCGATACATAATTACAAATTCAGTAGGATTAAAAGAAAGCCAAAATAAATATTCATCATCATCATCATGGCTGCATTTTCAGTATTGGCGAGAAGTAGTCGTTTGTCCACTAGATGGCGCATCGTTGCAGTGAGACGTAATTTTGTTGGAAGTTAAAAGTGGGTTGGAAAAAACAATGGACGCTTCATACAAGGACTGTAATTTACCGCAGCGAACATCTAATAAGGATAGGACGATGTTCACATGAAGTGTAATTCCCATTTCTTCTTGAAGCCGAAATAAATCTGAGGATGTTTATCGGACATGCTTGGTTTTTACTGCAGGTACGTTAATCTTGTAATATCAATAAGGACCTAGGTAATGTTACCGTTAGCGTTGGTTGAGTGATGGAGGCATTTGATTTATTGCATTTGTAGAAAACTATAAATGCGGTTATACCAAGCAAATGTATAGCAGCACTGTTTGTATCTTTCGACTGTCATTTATTGCACGTGCTACAAAATCATTCTGTGCAATGGAAGATTTACCAACGTTACACCGGTCTGATACAGTTTTGCCTATACATGCGTGAGACTGAGACGCCTGTTTATTTTGTTTTAAGTGCGTGCAGGGTGTGAGAGGGGAATCGATGTGCTTTGATTACAGCTTGGTAGTTGTAGTCTGTGAAATTA
This sequence comes from Alosa sapidissima, assembly GCF_018492685.1. Classification (NCBI taxonomy): domain Eukaryota; kingdom Metazoa; phylum Chordata; class Actinopteri; order Clupeiformes; family Clupeidae; genus Alosa; species Alosa sapidissima. The sequence goes on from NC_055958.1 coordinate 16,696,216, forward strand.
AAAAGCACGTGTGTGTGAAGTATCCAAACAATGACACCTTCATTTCATTATGGCTGCTTTAGCAAAACACCTTAAGCTACTGTGTAGTGGGTCCCATTTAGAAGTGGCTACTTCATTCGCGCTTACCTTGATTCATGGAGCTGCGTGAATGTTATTACAACTTTTCGCCACGATATGACAGTTTAAGTCCGCTTGATACTGTAAGGCGTAAGCCATTGGTTTCCAAAGGAGATTTTATTTGTGTCGCCAGCATAGCCTATTGACAATTTATGTTGTAAATAGGCCTACCGTATAATCCTACCTGTAGCTTAGGGAAGCTAACAGCTTTCTATTAGGATCTAGTTTGTTAGTTACCGTTTTGTCATAACTCCCTGATGCATTTTTGCATTTAGAATAGCCAGAGCGTGTATATCTCAATCGGAAAATTAAACAATATCGGGTGCCTATGGACTAGGCTGGGTGAACCCAGCCTGATCTGCCTGCTATTTATTTTTTGATTTCTTAAAAGATTGAGCTTGGTCTGATGAAAGCCAGACTAGCCATGGACCTCAGTTAAACAATGCAAGGGAACATGAATCAGCCTATATTTGCACTAACAATAACGGACAAAAGCTCTTCAACTTTGGCCCGTTAAAATACGAACAGTCTAGCGATGCATTTCATCAAGGCCCATTTGGACATGTCAGTTATTTGCACCACTGGTTAGATGTAAAACAGCATTTCGTTTCAGACTAGGCTACTGTTACTTAATTTGTGCATTAACAATAACGTTTCAGACTACTGTTACTTAATTTGTGCATTGACAATAAAGTATTACATGAACTAAAGATGACTAAAATCTTATGTAGAAGAAGAAACATTCACAAAAAATCCATCCATCCAAAAATGACATTTGTTTTTGATAGCTGTTGAAAACGGCATGGAACTGACAGAGATGTTTTTGTTTATAAATAAATAAATAACATTATGCTGATACCTTTTGCTTTTCCCAAATACAATGTAGCCTACAGGTGTAAGTGACCTTTCATCAATCCAGTTGCAATGGATGAACTGTGATGAACTGCCCTACTTGTGATTGTTTAGAGATTTTAAAGGTTTTATAACAATGCTACATCTTCTTTGGCTATTCTACAATCTATTCACCTTTTCAGCACCAGTAGGCTACTTTCTGTGCAGCCGCACACACACACTCAGGCATGCCAAACAAGCATACACAAAAGTTTCAAGAGTGGGGGGTGGAGTAAAATATGGAGACAAATTGAAGTGTGATTTATTTTCGCGGAACGGATGTACAGGACTGAGTGGCGGTCATATTTTGTACCGCTATGCGGTACATCTAGTTATTAGTTGAAACAAAGGGAAATAATATTGGCCTTTTCTGCCTTTTTCTTATTTACACGCAGTTAAGAGAAGAGAGAGAAATGTTTTCGTCTTTCAACGAGATCTGGTTCAGCCTATGAGCTACTGGTCCGCTGATAGAAACAATCTGCTCCCACTATGCAAACTCAACTTGTTCCTGCTATTTTAAGTAAAACAAAACAAAAAACATAGGTAGCCTACTAGCCAAAGTGGACAGGTGGCTGCTTAAAAAATTGAACAAAAGCTCGTTAGTGCCATCTAGTGCGTCTACTCCTCCGTGATCCTCAGATGGGACAAGTCTATAGGCCGGTGAGAATAAAAAAGAACAAACGGCGCGTCGGCTTTATCAGAAAGAATTTTAGAAATATGCATTCACTTGCCAAGTTAAAGATACCTCGACCACCCACAATGTGTGATTTGCGGCGATGTTCTGGCGAATGAGAGCTTAAAACCTGTCAAAATGAAACGACATCTCAAAATACAGATGTCGGCTCAGCACCGTGGAGGAAAATCTCTGTGTCGTCGTATGCAGCATTCCTCCTAGAATTAACTTGCTATGTTCACGGAAGCATGCCCACCCTTCCCATTGAAATTGTTAAAGATAGTAAACCAGAAAAGGGAAATAAAAAAATACTGTTATTGTTATCGGCATAAATATAATTAATGTAACTTTGTAGGCCTAATGCTGGTATGTGTGTGTGCGTGCTTGTGTGTGCGCGCGCACTACGCACATAGCGCTCTGATCTGATATGGCGGCAGCCTACACTTGTTTAATCGTGATTGTTTGGTTTTCTCGGTTCTTGTTCATATGGAGTAAATAAAACAAATGACTTTGCGTTCTAGTTTTTGCTTGATTTAGTTGTTTGAGGGGGGTATTTGAGTAAGGACTTAGAATGGGTTTGGGGAAAGTGGGGTCGCCAGACCTCGCCATACTTTTTTGTGGGGTCGCCAGACAAAAAGTTTAAGAACCACTGGCCTATGTGATGGAAAATGACACAACTGCAATTTTGAAGCCATGATACATACTAATAGTGATCCGATCCTACTCACACCCCTAATCAATTTCTTACTGATGGCCATGATTTACCTAAATTTTGTAGCAGGGTATGTCTTTACCCTGTCCCTGCCAGGCAGGCTCATGCTTATGAACCACTGGTATGTCATAGAGGACATTTTTGGCCTGATCAGTGTAAAAGAAAATGCAGTTAAAACCCATTCTCCCTAATGCTCAACTTTGCTGGAGTCTCTCTTATAAGGTCATCACTGTGTCTGGAATGTTCATAAATTCAGTTATAAAAATAACTGTAAATATTGTTCTATTGTATTTAAAGTTGATTTTTCAAGAAAAATCACTACTCACTGCTATATTGCTTCATGTCCCTTCATTTGTCAAAAATGTTTTTTTAACTTGACATATACACTTTAAGAATGATTTTCATGAATAAACTCAAATATAACAACAAAATGGGATGGAAACCCCTAATGCTTCCCTTAGAAATGTTAAAAATGTGTATGGGGGACATTTAGAGCCTCTGTTGTGTAGTGATGTGTGTGGAACTGGAAACTTCTTTTTACTTCATACGGAAACAATACCAACACGCATGCTACAGAAGAGCATACAGTGAAGAATAACAAACCCGTTGGAGCTTTCCCTGCAGGGCAGGTTTCAATGTGTTGTTGCTGGGTCAGACGTTTATATACAATGGCGAACATGTTATTTACGCTGATCGGCTATAAAAGTTGGGGTTAAATCGCCAGGATGTCAGTGCATCACTCGGTCAGTCCTGGGACACAGCCATCTCCAACAAACATCAACATGGGAAAGGTATGTAACATCAAAGGCCAACACTAACTCTTCCCAACACGACAATCCAAATTCAGAACTTTTTTTCTACTTTTAAATAACTGATAACTAACATCAGGATAGTTCTACAGTGAAACTATACTTAATTATACTGAATTCTCATTTATGGGGCTTATTTAATTTAATTAGTAACCATTTATCAATCTATGCTTTCAGATAATCTTCTACGAGGACAAGAACTTCCAGGGTCGCTCCTATGAGTCCATGGGAGACTGCTCTGATATGCACTCTCATCTCAGCCGCTGCCAATCCTGCAGGGTGGAGAGCGGCTGCTTCATGGTCTACGACCGTCCCAACTTCATGGGTAACCAGCACTTCATGAGGAGGGGCGAGTACTCTGACTACATGAACATGTTTGGTTGGAACGACTGCATCAGATCCTGCCGCATGATCCCCATGGTATACAAGTTCGTAATTATACGTATTTTTATCATAATGACTATTATGATAATTTTCCTACAGAACTAAACTTTTTGTGACATCTTATTTCTACAGCACAGAGGACAGTACAGAATGAGGATCTACGAGAGGGAGAACTTCGGTGGTCAGATGATGGAGCTGAATGATGACTGTGACTCCATCATGGACCGCTACCGTATGTCTGACTGCCAGTCCTGCCATGTTATGGATGGCCACTGGCTCATGTATGAGCAGCCCCACTTCAGAGGCAGAATGATGTACATGAGGCCTGGAGAGTACAGAAGCTTCAGGAACATGGGATTCAACAACATGAAATTCATGAGCATGAAGCGCATCACTGATATGATGTAAATGTTTATATTGTCATAATTTCTTGGCCGAACAGTGGGTAAAATAATGACTCAAATAAAATATTTCCCTTTTTACAATGAGGGAAGTGTGATATCTTTTTAAAAACAGTTTATAGTTTTTTTGCTGTCACATTCTCCCTTACACTCCTTTACAGACCTGAAACTAAAAAGTCATACACATTCCTCAATCTAGTGTCAATTTTGTTTTCTGGATATGTCTGCCCATACTGTAGATCAGTACACACAGAGGACAGAAACACCACCTATTGGACTGTGACAGCACTACACCTTATGAATGGCATGTGTGTCCACATGCAGTTTGCTGAAAGACTAGGTTATTTCGGCAGAAATATTAATCTATTACTATTTCTAGTAATAGTAATATATTAACTATCATGCATAGTTAATATATTTTCCAGACCACTAATCTTAATTACTACCGTATTTTCTGGACTATAAGTCACACATTTTTTCATAGTTTGGCTAGTCCTGCGACTTATAGTCAAATATATATATACATATATTTATTATCATTATCAAAATATATATAATTTAACATTTTTAAAAAAAATGTTAGTCAGCATGAATTAACATGAACCCTACATGAAACATTACCGTCTACAGCGCGAGAGGGCGCTCTAGGCTTGTGGAATGAGATTGGGAGCTTGGTGAACTTGCGATAGGTCAGAAATTTGTTCGTACTTAAGACCAAAACTTAAAGGGGGTTCGGGGGTGTCACCACCGGGAAAATGTATTAAATATTGTTATGTAAATGCACAAGTTCTGCGCACTTTCAGTCAGAGATTAGGGTTTGCACTATGCCTAAAACATGCGTGCATACCGTAAATCCTCAAATTATGGATTCTAGTTATAGCCGAGCCTCAGATTCAGACAAATAAAGGCCGGCCCCCAAATAGCCTACAAGCATAATAGCATAAGCAGGGTAATAATTGCCTACATTGCTTCGATTTAACTCAATGAAATAAAAGAGCTCTTCTTAATATTTTATATTGTAGGTTGGTTTAATACGGTTGCCAATGAAAATTCGTTGTCTTACACTGGGTCTCCAACACGTTGCTCTCAAGCTACCAGTCGCTTGCCACCCCCTTCTGAGCTTGCCAGAGGCTGAAGCAGTAAGCCTATATTTAAACACAAGTGTTGCCGCCAGGTAGCCTAGAAATCTAGACGCACCCTAGCGGCAGCAAATGTAATATGCAGCCAGGGTAGTCTAGCAACTCTTTTACTCTTTTATCGTTTATGGAGTCGGTAGGGATTAATGGTAGAGTTGCGTGGGTTCCGCTTGAATTCCCTGATAAGTCGCATTTATTTAAAAATGTATTTCACATAATCCAAAACCAAAAACAGACTATGTAACTGGACTATTGAGGCCAAAAAGATTAATGTTAATGAAGACGAATGAGTGAAAGCAGCCAAGAGGAGGGCCTGAAGGTCTAATTGTAAAGCAAAAGATTCACTGAAAGAAAATGCCATGTGGTACACCAAAATTTAGCTAAAATGTGGAGAATACAATACAATCAAGCATTTTGGGCAATGTGGAGTCACAAGTTGGCAACAGATTAAATGTTCATGAGAGAGAAAAAGATGGTTTTAAAAGGACGTGACCGAAGCGCAAACCAGGCGATCGGCCTATAGGCCCGACAGTAATTGTAAAGCAATTTAAAAAAGATTCACTGAACAAAAATGTTGATGTGGTACATAAATATTTAGCTAAAAATGTACAGAATGCAATGCAATCAAGCATTTTGGGCGATGTGGAGTGACAAGCCGGCAGCAGATTAAATGCCCATGCACGAGAGAGAAAAATCTGTGGGGTATTTGATGGTTCATGTACAGTGGGCAGTGCTTCGACTTGGCCAGCTTCCCTCGCGGTCATCACGCGACTTTAATTTGTATTTTTCCAGTGACGCTGCAACGACGCTGCAACAACTGGCAGAGGTCTCAAGTGAGCAGGGCAGGGGCGTCGCTAGCTATTGAAAACATTCGGGGCTAGAGCCCAGAAATTAGAGTCCTTTTTGTCCGGGGGTTCGAGGGTTTCTCCCCCGAGAGATTTTGAAAATCGGGCTGATGAACATGCAATTTTAACCTACTTTGAGAATGAAAAGGAAGGCCAATCGTAATGACTCTCGTCACGGCATTCCGAATATTTTGATGTTTAAAGACCATGTAAGGAGAACGTCTCTTCTGCCAAAGTGCACCACATACAACACCCAAAATATGACATTAAAATAGCCTGTAGAATAAACATCGTCATGCACCTCTGTCAAGTGCACAGGTGTGAGCGTTCGTCTCGGGATAAACATTTGGACGTCACCACCTTCAATTAATGGGCTATGGGTGCCTTGAAAGCAATGCATTTGGGTTGTGCATCACAAACTTTTGCCCAAAGAAAAAGTTCCATTCTGTCAAAATCAAGCCCAGCATGCATTGCTTGGAAGCCCCCTCAAACGAGGTCAGGTTTACCATATTTACTGTGCATGTGATTCAATAGTAAATCACGATATATTGAAACTGCACTCAGTACATCTAACTGCACGTGATTATGCCCAGATATGTTTGTTGATATTTATTCCCAGTTAACAGCCGCCCCGAGAGGATTGGTCACACCCATAGACAGTAAAAGGTCACTCCGGCCTCAAGTTCAAGATGACCCCAGCAGTTATGTCATTTTAGTCATGTTTTTCATGTTCGTGTGTGGGGCTGTGTGCAGTTTATCATTTCGAATTCAATGAGCTAGCTAGTAACGTTGTTGGAGGACGTAGCCTAACGTTAGATTGATGGTCAGATAGTCCGATCTTCGTGTATTGGCAATCTGCTGGCTGCCAGCTGGGTTGAAAGTACTGAGACGGCAAAAGTCTTGTTCATTATCGCTATGTATTTCAAATGATCACTGAAAGTATAATATTGGACACAATTACTGGACTGGTGAAGGGGAATAGCTTGATGTTAGGTATTATAGCCAAAGTCCGTCTGTGAAAACCGCTCGCTCCTCATTCATTCAACTCTGCTCAACTTGCTCCGCTCGCTGCTGAAGGTCACATTCGACCGTTTCTTGGAATCATACCAACGTCAGTGAATGAATAAAGTCTGAATGAAGTCTGCACTGCTAACCTGTGGTAAAAAAAGATTGGCGCAACTACTAGCCTATACTGTCATGGAAAATAATTTTTTGTTGGTGGTGAATAATGTGATTCCATTCTACAGAACCAAACCGTGTTAGTGTCTCTTTCTAGTTATTCAAACAAAGTGTCCTTCAAGTTAGTGAGGTGCAGTGGTAGCCTGCTAGCTAGTAACATCAGACCAGCATTGATCAACGTTGTCTTTGAGGGCTGCGTTTCACGAACCTGAGCTGATCGAAATGTCCTCCTGGGTTGCGCGAGATGATGACACACTGTGAGTTTCCACTTCTTGATAAATAAACTTCTAAACTTCTAAATAAACTTCTATTTTCTATCTATTTATCCTTCTGTACACTTATTTCGCTAAGGCTAGTTAGTAGAAGCACGAAACAGCAATGCGTAATAGCGTAGAGGAGAAGGTAGCCTACTTGAAATTGCAACATTTTGCACCAAATGATTCTAAACCTGCTCAGATCACGTCAGATTTTCTTGCGCTGCTGTTAATGCACACAATGGACGCAAAACACAAAAGTCTCATCTACAGTACGGGGCTATTTATTTCATTCACGATTAGAGTTTTTGTTGTTGTTGTTGTTGTTGACGGCCCATAGATCCGGGGCTATCCCCAGAGGATCCGGGGCTATAGCCCCGAATGCCCAGGTCTAACGACGCGCCTGGAGCAGGGTGTCTCGTAATAAGAAATGGAGCTGGAAAACCCTACACAGACTTCACTACAGACTTTAGCAGACTGGTTTAGAAATAATTTAATAGCCAGAAATATGCCTGCCCTGCCCTAATAAAGAAATATTTGGTTAACGGCGAGCAGAGGTGGGCAGTAACGAATTTACTTAAGTACTGTACTAAAGTACAGATTTTGAGTATTTGTACTTCACTTGAGTTAATTTTTTAAAAAATACTTTCACTTTCACTTCAGTACATCTGAATGACAAAAATCGTACTTTTAACTTCACTACATTTCTGTTAAGGCTCTCGTTACTTTTAACTTTCAATAAACTAGGTCTAGCCTATATCGAAACTCTGTCCCCCCCTCCCCTCTCTTCTAAAATGTGATGGTTTGTTCGCAGGTGACAGCCTATCACTAATCAGGGTTGCGTCACATCTGTGCGCTAGGCTATAAAACCAAGTTCAACGTCTAACCGTTCTCTATTCCTAAATCGACAGCAAGATGGAGGTAGACGGAGACGAAGGCGGATGCCCTGTCGAGTACTCGCACCCATGGCCGTATCTCGAAAAAATGTTTAAGTTTACTGAACGGATGAACGATTCCTATCGTTTTAAATGCGTGCTTTGTTTGCCGAAAGTAAACCACATCACTGCATACAAAAATTCGCCGTCCAACCTGCGGAAGCATATTCTGGTGTCTATACACAGTGATGGGGAGTGAATTTGTGGACCCATCTAGTCTTATTTGTTTACAGTATAGACAGGCAACCATTTTAAGTGATGGGAAGTGAATTTGTGCACCCATGTAGACTTGTTTAGTTTACTTAAAATGGTTGGCTGTCTATACTGTAAACACAAAGTGGAAAGGGAATTTGTGCACCCATGTAGTCTCTTTTGTTTCCTTGAAATGGTTGGTTAGATTTAAGCATGAAGTAGGCTGTGCTACACACACACCTACCTTACTTGCCCTCAGAAACCATGAGCCACTGTTGGACCTGTGATTCTGCAGCTTATACAAGCTAGTCAGGGGCATGCATTTAAGTGTTAAACCTTACACATGTAATTTCAAATTGTACTTTAATACTTAAGTATTTTTAAAATCAAGTACTTCAGTACTTTCACTTAAGTACAATTTTGAATATGCAACTTTTACTTGTATCGGAGTAACATTTGACCAGTAGTATCTGTACTTTGACTTACAGTAAGTACTGAAATTGAGTACTTCGCCCACCTCTGACGGCGAGTGAATCCCGTTTGCAACCGTAGAAGAAACGCAGGACAAATTAAACATTCTGGTTTTCTCCGAGTGCAACGATGATAGACAGACATCATTTGGACAAAATATAGAGCATATTAACCTCCGTTGCTCAGCCAAATGCCTTCCTGTTATCACGGAGTTACAGACGATAAACTATTTTTGATGGTCACAAGTTTACTTCATTAGCGTTTATTTCTTTGATTATTAAAGAGTGTTTTTCATTTAAAGGCTTGACTTCGTGCTTATTCAGAAGAGCATTTAGTGCTCTCCCCAATCCCAGACGTTCACATTGCATGTTTGTTTGTAATGGATGCAACCGCGAGATACGCTTGTCATAGGCGCCGATACCGTGGGTGCTCCGTCTCTCGGGCACCCACTGAAAACATCGAGCACCCACGTGTGCCAGCTTACAGTCCCGGCTAAATTTACATTAATTTAAAATCAAACATCGCAGTTTATGTTAAATTCAGCATCTCTCATAATGTGATTGGATATGTTGCTGTCAATTCCCTACTTCATATACTAACCACCAATGAGAGCGTCTCTCGTATGAAAATTCCTGACACTTCCCACCTGAAGAATTAACGCAAGGCTTTGTCGGGTCTTCAGCCCCGAATGTTTTAAATGTATATAGCCCTGAATATCATTTTAAAAGTAGCCTGACAAAGCTTATTGTTTTGTGACACAGATAAACACTGGTACCTCATAGAACGTCTATAACATAGCCTAGGTGGTCGCAACTTACAAAAGTAAGATAGAAAGAACTCGCGCAAATCTAGCCTACAACACGCAGACAGCTTTAAACCAGAGAGGGTTAAGCGGAGCGAGAGGCGCAAACGTTCGACAATTTCTGCGTTCGATTATTGCAAGGGGGAGGGGGGGAAATCCCCCTTTATGCAGACCAGAGTAAACCCTCGAAGCACTAATGTCAATGGAGACTTGTGGAATTTTAGCAATAGATTGGTCATTATGTCTTTCTGGATTTGTTGAGGGTTTTATGGAAAATTTTGTCATAATCTGTAAGTGTTTGGGATCATTTCAAGCCTAAAAGTGTAATTTTTTAGCGTTCGGATTTGTAATAAAATAACTTAATATCAGACCATGCTGCTGCCAGTTACTGTCCGGCTGTTAGCATGCCAGCTAGCCTCTTAGCTAAGGTAACATTTTAAACGGAGAACTAGCTCGGTTCACATGACTAATTAAATTATTCATATCATGTCCTAAAGAATGATTCATTGGTATCATACATGATTATAGACAATAATACTGTAAACACAATTATGTTTATCTGTTCTTATTGCTTATTAAGAGAGAAAGTTTATTTAGTTACACTCCCACTTATGTGACATACCGTTCGCCAAGAACTGATCAAGTGAAGTGAGCTGACCTGAGGCTGCGCAGCACTGAAGGCAATATGTAAAAGTGTTGAAGGCGGGACAGACAGACGTAAGAAAATAGACCTTGCAAAATGCAAACATGCGTGCAATCAAACAACTGCATATAGGCCTATGCCATGTAAAAACGTGACATTATTGCGAATTAAATTTAGTTTAGTTTGCATGCATTTTTTTTAAAACTCATGTCGTAGGCTACGGCCCGGTTAGGAATTTCCCGCGGCCCGGTGGTTGGGGACCGCTGGTCTAGAGGACTCCTAACTCACTAAGACCTACTTACTGTAGGCTGCGCAAACCACAGGCTTTTTTTTGGGAAAGCCTGCATTCGAGGCAGGCCTTCTGTTGAAGAATTTTATATAAATCCTGCGCTAACAGTAATCCTCCTACCCCCCGCTACCACAGCTGTGGATAGTGTGGCATGCTCACGCTTTATGTCTCCTTCTTGCAAACTAGGCCTATATCCCAACCATTTATGTCTTCAAAAAATAACAACTTGCCAGATATGCCTTCATATCTTTGGACTTCATTCAGCATTTTGTTCTTCCACTGGAAATGACTCTTCTACATTTTCTGCCTGTTGCATCCTTTCTGTTTGTATTGTTTAGAAAATGTTTGACGTCTTGAGTTAATGCATTAAACATTGTTTGCTGGTAACCAGCCACAAATAGCCTACAGATTCCTGTGTGCGTACATTCTCTATTCTCTCCAAAATGTGCCCGTTCTATAGGCTGGCCAAGTGCGTAATTCTGCGGCATAAAGCAGATGTATTTGTTTATTGTACAGAAAAATAAAAATAACCTGTCAAGCAGTCAATTGACTACATTGCAGTCAATAAGTAGGCCAAATTACGAAACCAAAACGTGGGTCATAGTTGTCTGAGCCTCTGCTGTGAGGCCAAACTCATGAACAAAGACGCATTGATATCTGCAATAGTTTTTTGCGAAACAAGCTCACAGCCGAACAAGTCATAGCACTGAAGGGAGAGGCAACTGGCATGTGATCTCCCCACGGGCCAATGGATGTACAAGTTTTCTCCTGTGCCTACGATATTTAATCCAGTGTTTTGTCAAGTTGCAAAATGCTATTTGTTTTAACGATTTTTTATGATAGTACCCTATACAAAAAGTACTTCATACTATCTTAATTGCTTTATACTCAATACTTGACCAATGGCTATTGCATCTGTCTATTGAAAGTGAGAATGTGGCATGTGATCTACTGTGTAGGCTTCATAAAATAAAATAAACAGATTGCTAATGGCCTACACGCTGATCTGGGGTGCGTTTTCCGTACAACTACGGAGGTTAGCTTTTTACTAACAGGATGCATCGTTCAACTAACCAACATGTAAGTTACGACTGTTTCCCAAAACTGTCGTACTTAAATAGTACTGTAAGTTTGGACCATGATAGTTTCCAAACTTCAGTAGTCTGGACTAAGGTGGTTAATGACGTTTAGTAGCACGTGAACGAGCACCTGCACATACTTCTGTGGCGCATTGCGTTAAGGCCGGCAGATGACAGCCGCCATTGCACAGCAGTTACCAGTCCCCTGTCCAAGAGTTCGAATCTGGGTTAAGATTTTGACAACAATATTGACATCGTTGTTTACCTAAGTTTATCTTTTGTGCAGATCATATTATCAAAATCAGAATCAGCCTTCTTGGCTTGGATTGCGTAAACTAACAAGGACCCCCCCCCATGAAAATCAAAGGCTAAATATTCTCAGCTGACTTGTCAAAAAGTGCACACCACCTTATTATTATCTGCAGGTGTGTGACTTTTACTTACGTGCACATGGCTGCAAATTGACTTTTAATTTATGTATTTTCTGCCTTGGGCATTTTAAAATATGGATGTATGGTGGTTAGAAGTGTAAATATCAATTAGAAACTTAAATATATTTATAATTATTAATTTGCAAACAAATAACTGGCGTCAGTGATGTCTTTGACATGAAGATCCCTGGAACTATGCTTCTACTAGCATTCTACCACAGGTCGAGAGGTGTAGTTGTAACTACACAACTTTACGATAGTGGTTGCGAACGTTCGTTGCTACTATGGTTTTGGTAAACACTAATGTAGTGTAACGATGCATTGGACTATGTAAGTTCCAAATATGAATGTAATTCTGCGGCATAAAGCAGATGTATTTGTTTTGATTTGTGTCAAGCAGTCAATTGACTACATTGCAGTCAAGAAGTAGGGCAAATTAATTTACGAAACCAAAACGTGGGTCATAGTTGTCTAAGCCTCTATAGCGTGCCTGTTAAAAACGTCGCAGAAGCCTACCCAAGGCTACAGATTAATTCTGAACAGTTATTTCTCTACTGGCTCAATTATCACACCACTGTTTTGATTTGCCTAGTTGCCTTAACCCAACACTGACAATAATGTAGACAGCAAATTTCGATTTCCGTTACCACCGTGTAGTCAAGCCTTAAGCCATACCCAAGTAGCCTAAATCGAGGTAAATCGAGCTTTTTCAGAAGGGGCGGCAGGCAGAGCGATGTACAGTGGCAGAGCGACGCACAGTGGCTGAAAGTGGTACTAAAGCTTCACGCCTTGTAATGCGCGACTGAAGTGGCCATTTGAAAGCGATGCCCACTGTATGAAAGGGTGTCGGGATTTCCATCCGCTTATTGCGAGATAATAGCCAGGCTAGCGAGATAAGGCATCCACTTTCATTTATTCATGAAACGTGTGTTGTGCTGAAAAATGGCCTAAAGTTAGTTATTTTTTTAATTCTGCATGATTTACTTTTTTATAAAATTTGTAGGCTGATGCCTGGCAGCAACAATTGTGTTTAATATAGGTTACTGTTTCAGCCTCTGGCAAGCTCAGAAGGGGGCGGCATGCAACCGGTAGCTTTAGAGCAACGTGTTGGAGACTCGTGGTGTAAGACAATGACTTTTCATTGGCAACAATATTAAACCAACCAACAATATAAAATATTAAGAAGAGCTCTTTTATGAGTTAAATTGAAACACAATTATTACTGGCCTTTATTTAGATAAATAAATAGAATCCCGGCCATAATTTGAGGATTTAGGTATGCACGTGTGCTTCAGGCATAGCGCTACCACTAATCTCTGAATGAAAGTGCACAGAACTTGTGCATTTGAGAGCGCTCTCTCGCGGCTAGACAGTAATGTTTCATGTAGGGTTCATGTCAGTTAATATGAATTAACATTTAAAAACAAGTTCAATTATATATTTTTTCATATATAAGTCGCACCTGACTATAAGTCGCAGGGCCAGCCAAACTATGAAAAAAAGTGTGACTTATAGTCCGGAAAATACAGTAATTAAAAAAAATAACTCAATTTAGGCTACCGTAGGCCTATGCATCAGTCCAAACACTTAGCAATATAATCAAACAGCCCAAAAGTAAATGAAATCCCAAACCAAACCGAACATCTTCTGCTTTTGATAGTCTACCGGTATGCCGCTCCAAACAAAACGCATGTCTCACAAATGGCACATAAGAAATAAAGGCCTGCCTTGAATACAAGCCTGCCCCAAATAAAGGCCTGTGCTTTGCGCAGCCTAAGTAAATAAAATACCCCGGCCATAATTTGAGGATGTACAATAGTCTATCTCCTAAACATTCCTCACCCGTTATCAGACATGCATGAAAACATTTGAAAACAAAACTCAGCCATAGCCTGGCTAACGTCATATCCATCTCAAATGAGACGGAGTCTGGGAACTAGGCATTCATTTTCTCGTATTTGAAACGTGGTTTACGAATGCCCAGAGCCGTTTATTGGGCGCTATGAATGTCTATCAAATGCGTCTGTACGTGGCTCATAACGGCTACGGTGTGTAGTCATCATCTTACTGCCCTCCCTCCGTTCTGTGATTGGTCCCCTAACTGAGGCGAACATTTGCTCCATGGTATCCAGGCTGCCTAGCAGCGTGAATTAAATCGCGCGCGCAAGGCAGCATGGGAAAACCCAGGCTAACTCAGCCATAGATTATTTTGATAATGATGACTCTTTAGCATTGTTCTAACCGTTAAAACGAGGCAGATATGAAGAGGCATTGCAACAATGCTTAAAGAGATACACTGTAAGGTTGGCTGCAAAGATTATGCAGACTGTTACGATTGACTGACACGCATACACACACACACATTATCGAAATCTTACGCCGGATGCTTTAGGCTATAGTCTTTCTACATGGGTTTAGTTAATGATCGAGCTATAATAAGAGCACACTTTATAATAATTTATTTATTTACACATTTTTTATTAATAGTGGTTGGTGTAAACCAGGACATTTTAGCATCCCGGCATGCTTTTGTCGGGACTCTGGACACACAACTCACCATTCAGCAAATCAGCATTTTTGTTCAGTGAATCTTTTGTAAATTGCTTTACAATTACCGTCGGGCCCTCCTTGGCTGCTTTCATTATCGCGCAGCTGATCCGTACCCGTAGATAGATTTGTAAGTAGGGATCGACCGATATGGTTTTTTCAGGGCCGATATCGATATCAATTATTACCAAAACAGGAGGCCGATAACCGATATGTAAAACCGATATGTCAGTTGTCAAAAAGGGGGGTAGATAGGAAAGGCTACAGTATATGCTGCAAAAATTTAATTAAAAATCATTTAATTATGCAAACTTTTCTTTCTTCTTTTGATATACAATTGTCTATCAACTTGCATCACTTTGCAAGTGTAAATCCTGTGTATCATGTTAATCCAAGAGCTGAGTGATAGCAATTATTTTCATAGAGTAGGCCTGCACAATGGTCTATGTGCTTGTTAAGGGACCTGTCACAAAGAGGATGCTTTGCCATCGTGTGTGTGAGTGCACGAGAGAGGGAGAGGAAGAGGTGCGTGCGTGATGGCAAGTGTTACGGTTGAATAGTTTAACAAAACCGTTTTAAAATAGTTCTTAGGCTATTTAAGCATGCAATTTGTGTCCATGTGTAGGCTATAAGCTACACTTTTGAGAGCCTAAAAGGCACGTTAATAGCCAGCTCATGACGCGATTTTGTTCAGGTCGGATTAAATTACGGTTGGCCCTGGGTGCATGTAGTCTTTTCTGACAGTCCGTTTCAAAAAGGAGCAATTAGACTTTTTGACATTCGCTATGGCATAATTTAGGATACTGTACTATGTCCGCCAAGGTGTCCCGTTATTCACAATTAACGAACGAGGCGGAGGCAGAGAACTCCCGACGCGCAGCACCCGAGTTTGTGGGCTAACTAGTAAACAGCATCAGTAACGTGCATCAATCGGGAATTCGCTAAATGAAGGAAGTGGGTGCTTTACTTATTGATCCGGATCAAAGAGACAATAGCTTACAAAGTGGTGTTTTTGTAACTTCAGTGTAGATGATTGTGATTCACTGCAACTTCAGCAATGTAGGCTACCTTCCTTACATTCAAAAAATAGCTCCGTAGGCTACAGCTGAAGCCCAGTCTGCCTCAGTGAAAATCCTAAACTTTGTCTGTGTTCAGTCTTCGATCGTGATTGGCTGCATGCGTGCTAACTAACAAATCAGACTGTGTAGTGGGCGGGACAATGCTCTTGACCACAGAGTAGCAAATGCAGGGAGTGAGAGACGCTTTACAGACAAAATAGCGCGTTTCATTTTTTATCCATTTCAATATCGGCTTATCGGTGGAAAAAATGACTGATACCGATTATTATAAAAATGCTAAATTTCGGCCCTAATAATCGGCCGATTGATCGACCCCTATTTGTTAGGGTAGGGTTGGGCGATGTCCCCTAAATTGGCATTTGATGATGTGTACAGTAAAACACTGTGATGGACGATGATGGGGGGGGGGGGGGTTAATTAGTAATTAGTAAACACTAATTAATTCCGATATGTCTGTACAGAAATACATTTATAATTTTCTACATAAAAAAATAAAAAAATATATTATATATATATACGGCCTGATGAAAGTGGACAGCTAAGAAAGACATACTGACCAGGCCACCGAAGTTGTGTGGAAGATCTGCTCCAAGAAAATCGTCGTGAAAGAAGGATAGACAATCAATCTGAACACTTGTGTGAACATGCATGTGCACCAACCAGCGGAATATTACACATTGCCAGCCTTCGCTGGGCCTAGCAAAAAAGCTACTTAAGACTACTATCGTGGTCACTCATTTAAAATCTTCAGTAGTATGCTATGCAGCATCCCACGTTATCAGGCTACCACCGTCTATGCTGACTATGAGGGCGGCGGGAAGTGAAAGTAAAGGGCTGCGATCGCGCAGTCCAGGCTATAGGAGGGCGAAGTAAAAAAACGTTTACAAATAATGAATCCCGATTACCACTCCGCTGCTGTCTGGGACTTTTGCTAAATGCATGAAATATAAGCCTTACAGTGAAAGACGGATAGGCTACCTTCTGATCCTGTAATTAACGAAAGAAATGGTTTATTTTAACACCGGGGAAGAAGGACGCATTTGGCGCTCGCTGTAGCCTCGCAAAAATATTTGAGCGCTAGAATGTCCTAGTCGTAACCTAACAATAATAATTCAGCCTTTAAAGTAGGCTCAATTTCATTTCCAGGGATGTTTTATGTTTGATGTTTTACCCTGTTACAGCAGAAATTAGTGACTGGCATGTGGGGGCGTGGCATCACAATGGTTGCTTCCCATCGTGATGTCTGTCAACCATCACGATAGTGTAGGGCATATTTGTAATATTGACAATTACTTGTACAGATCCTTTTTAGTTACAAATAATTTCTACAAGTTTCAAAATGTGATACACACGTACAAAACATTTGAATCTAATATTCTTCCATAAAAAATCTATTGTAATAACATCACTTGATTTTTTCTGCATTGCAATTGCAAATTGCAAAAAAAAGAACACAGCATATGATCCTTGATTTTTCTGCACTGGAAATGTATGGGGAAAAAATATAAAATTGCATCTCAATTATTTGGTAAGTAGTATTCAATCCACTATTTTTCAACCTTAAACATTCAGACTGCCGAACTTCGGGAAGAAAAATTCAGGTTGAAAAAATTGACTGTTGGGCACAATTTACCAGGGGATTTAAACCTCTTAGGGTTTCATAGAAATATGTCTATTTAAGTGACCAATGTTTAAAATGTGCAAATTGTTAAATCAAATTCACCTCAAATTTCCTGATATTGAGGAAGAAATTGTCTGATAACGTTAGCTAACATATAAGGTTAGTTCCACTGACCGTTAGATTGCTAGCAATAACTAGCTAATGTCAACTACACATCTTCAGAGAAACATGGCCAACTATCTGACTTCAATTGTTAAAAAATACAATCGTATGGACATTTTAGGACATGTATATGTAGATTCATATGTGGGACAAATAAAGGTGTAACTTGTCTGTAGGTGATGGTATGAAATGTCTTAGCGATAGCTTGTTTAATTTAGCTTAAAAGTTGTAGACCCATCACAAAGAGTCTTTGCCCATTGACTTTTGTTAATCTGTTAGTAAACTGGAAATTGCAAAGCCTACAAATGTAATACAAGTCCAGATCTCACTAATTCACAGCTCTTACTCCAACCACATATTGTTACTTTTACTTTTTTGGGGGTTGTTTAAGATGGGTCATTATGTTAGTTCATTATGGTTTGTATAATATTGTTTTAGTTTCATTAGGCTGTTGATTAATTTGACATTGTTTTTTACTATTGATATTCTCCTTAATGTAGTCTTACCATGTTATTGTTTTTTATATTATTGATTGAATGGACATTATTGTTTATTATTGCTTTTTTCCCTCATTTTCATTGTTTATTTCATTAGGCTATTGATTGAATTGACTGTTTATTATTGCTATTCTCCTTATTATACTGTAGAAAGTGTCGTTGCCAGCTTTTAGCTCCCTGCTATTCTAAAGAATGTTCTATCTGGAAGTTTTGATAACCATATTACATGTAATATACTAACAAACTAAGGCATTTCTCTTCTTCTCTTCTCTGACCTTTTGTATATGTACATGTTTTCTACAAAAAAAATGATTGCATTTATTCCACTGGATTCCAAAAAACTGGAACCCAATAGCAAGATAGGCCACTCAATTCTGAATCAAAAGCCAGTACAACTCTTCACAAATTATATTAAATTGAACGAATCTTTACCTTAACCACCTTAGTATCATCACATTTTTGTAACTTTGATACAGATAGTATACACACATATGAGAACTCAGAACATAACATGATATCTTTAGAGACTCAGAACACAAGGGCACACAAGTCAAAAATAACAAAACCTTTAGAACTGTCCCTAAAGAACAAGTTTCAATGTGTTGTTGCTGGGTCAGGACTTTACATACAATGGCAAACATGTTCTTTACGTTGGTCAGGTATAAAAGTAAGGGTTAAACAGTCAGGATGTCAGTGCATCACTTGTGAATGCTCAGTACTGGGACACAGCCACATCCAACATCAACATGGGAAAGGTAACACCAAAGGCCAACTCTTAACTCTTCCCTATACGACTGTGACAATCCAAATTCAGAACTTCTTATTTTTAATCACAAATTGTTAGTTATAAGTTATTGATAATGATATCAGGTTAGATCTACAGTTAAACTATACTTTAACTGCTTTATCTCATTTATTGGGCTTATTTCATTTATTTGTGATCATTATGATTTCAGATCGTCTTCTACGAGAACAAGAACTTCCAGGGTCGCTCCTATGAGTGCATGGGAGACTGCTCTGATATGCACTCTCATCTCAGCCGCTGCCAATCCTGCAGGGTGGAGAGTGGCTGCTTCATGGTCTACGACCGTCCCAACTTCATGGGTAACCAGTACTTCATGAGGAGGGGCGAGTACTCTGACTACATGAACATGTTTGGTTGGAATGACTGCATCAGATCCTGCCGCATGATCCCCATGGTAAATAAATTCATATTTTTTATGATCATTATGAGTATTATTATTATAATGACTATAAAGAACTAAACTTTTTGTGACATCTTATGTCTGCAGCACAGAGGACAGTTCAGAATGAGGATCTACGAGAGGGAGAGCTTCGGTGGACAGATGATGGAGCTGATGGACGACTGTGACTCCATCATGGACCGTTACCGTATGTCTGACTGCCAGTCCTGCAATGTTATGGATGGCCACTGGCTCATGTATGAGCAGCCCCACTTCAGAGGCAGAATGATGTACATGAGGCCTGGCGAGTACAGAAGCTTCAGGGAGATGGGAATGAACAACATGAGGTTCATGAGCATGAAGCGCATCACTGATATGATGTAAATGTTTTTTTTTTTCATAATTTCTGGGTGGAACAATGGGTATAATAATGACTCAAATAAAATCTTACCCATTTTACAATGAGGGATGTCTGATATCTTTTGAAGCCGTCTATATATTTTTCACTGGTTTCCTACATCACACTCCCTAACACTCAAGACCTGAAACTAATAACTTATACAATGATATTCCCAGGGGTGGGTAGTAACACGTTACAAGTGACGCACATGAGTAAAAAAATATTTTTTCAAGGAACGGCAACTTTTTCAAAAGTGTACTTCTACTCTTACTCAAGTACATTTTTAATCCAGTAATCCACTCCATACTCTACATTTTCAATTGCCTTTCGTTACGAGTGCACAACTGCGTAGGAGAAAAGAAACAGGGCTTCAGAATATATTGTTACGTTGTCCCACGATCATAAAAGTAATGACTGGCCTATGTATAATCCATCAGACCATGTTGTAGCCTACTACACAGAAGTACAGGTAGATATTCTAAATCTAACAGCTCAGTTAACGCAATGACGTCCTGCCAGCTGCTGCATCTTCTGGTGAGACTGCCAGAGTAGCAACGAGACGAGAGGTATGACATGACACAGAAACTTTCATCTATATTAATTTCGGGCCAGCATCGTTCAACAACACATTGGACAAGGAAAGTTGGCCTACAACTTAATTTACAAGCAAAGCAAATGCACTGGAAATCGAGCACACAAGTTAGAAAAAACCTAGCATTCGTTTTATGTAACCTCAATGTTGCAGGACATGACAGAGACGGTCGGCTGAGAAAACAGATAGCCTATTCTGTCGCTCTGTCCGAGTGGATATGACTAGGCTACCCATAATATACAGTAGCTGTATGGTGAAGTATAAACAGACTTCTAGCAACGCAAAGCAGAAGAATCAGCTGCCAATGGTTTGGAAGAGACTGCTTTTGTATTCGTAGCCACTTAAAGCTTATTCTGGCTATGACAAGATAGCCTTCAAATTCAAATAATATTGAAGTATATTAAATAAAATACAACCCCAAAACAGAAAAAGTTGGGACATTGTGTAAAATGTGAATAAAAACAAAATGTAATAATCTGTAAATCTCTTAAACTCATATTTAATTGCAAAAAGGACACAGACAGCATATCAAATGTTGAAAATAACAAATTTGACTATTAATTTCGACTTTGATACCAGCAACATGTTTCAAAAAAAGTTGGGACAGGGTAAAATGCTGGAAAAGTTGTGTAATGATAAAGAAAACAAAAGGAAGAATGTTTCACAACTAATTAGGGTAAGTGGCAACATGATTGGGTATGAAAAAGAGCATCCCAGAGAGGTAGGGTCTCTTAGAAGTAAAGATGTAGGGGTATTCATCACTGCGTAAACTTGTGCACACAAATGATGAAACAATGTCATTTTAATGCTTCTTGACATATTTGGGGAGTTAATCATCTACAGGACATAATATTATTAAAATATTCAGAGAATCCAGAGAAATCTTTGCAAACAAGGGATAGAGCTGAAAAACACATTGGATGGCCGTGGTCTTTTGGACCTCAAATGGCACTGCATCAACGCCAGACCTGTTTCCAGACCTGTCATTGTATGGGCTCAGGAAAACCTCTGATAACCATTGTCTATGTGCACAGTTTGATACTCATTTCCAAAAACTGCAGGCAAAATTGTAACAGCTAAAATTGTATTGAGACATGATACAGAAATTACCACCCTCTTATCTGGGCCTGAGCTTGTTTAAAATGGACTGAGGTAACGTGGAAAAAGGTCCTGTGGTTAGACCAATCAAAAGTTTGCCATTATTTATGGAATCATGGACATCTGGGCTAAAGAGGAGAGGGCCTATCCAAGTATCCAACCTATCCAACTTGTGTTAGTGCTCAGTTCCAAACCCAACATCTATGACGGTGTGGAGCGTGCCTACAGCATGGGCATCTTGCACATTTGGCAAAGCACAATCAATTCTGAATGATGTATACAGGTTTTGAGCAACATATACTGCCATCCAGGTAATGTCTTTTCCAGGGACTACCTTGAATATTTCAGGAAAACAATGCAAAAATGAATTCTGCACATATTTAAATAGTATTTCTCCATAGAGGAAGAGTTCAGAGTAATTGTACTTTTACTTGAGTATACATTTTCAGTACTCTACCCCATACCTGCCATACCTGGCAGTGTTTGCACAGAATAAGTGTTTGCATATTTAACATGTTTCATACACTCTTTGCAACACTGCATTTTGGTCGTTGCTTTTACATTACTGAAACACATGCCAGTTATGTATCGACCAACTTCAAAACTCCAAAGCTGCTGTCAAATTAAGTTCCGAGGACAATAACAGTTCATGTGATGTGTTAATCACAAAATTTCTCAATTTGACAACAGCTAGTTGTGAAGTAGGCTATTCAACTAGCCTGCTTGCTTGCTAGACTCCGTGGCTGGGTTTGGGTTGCCAGGTTTTATGACAAAAAGGTTTAAATTGAAATTAAGTGATTGTGTATGTGTAGGGTGTATTTGTGTATAGGGTGTACATACACAAACTGGCAACCTGGGAAATGTCAGACTAACAGAAAAAATGAATGAATCAGTGATTTAAACATTTTGATGGTCATGCAAATTACGGGAGTTTTCCGCGAGTAATAACAAAACGGGAGTGCGCCGGGAGATGACCTATTTCTAGTAATATTCTAGTTATTAATGATTAAAGGATGGGCTGTCCTGGGTTGGGTTATAAATCAGCTAACAAGCTACAACATGCATATAGTCCACTGCTGAATCTATGCTTAACCTGGGTCACCATGGGGTCAACCGGATTCACCAACTCCTCGTTCTAAAAAAAAGTTATCGAAGAAAAAAATGGCATGTTGACTTACATGATTTAAATAGAAAACGTTAGCTAATATATAACATTAGCTTTAATGACCGTTAGCTTGCTAATTATTAATTAGCTAATGCCAACTACACATGTTCAGTGTAACATAGCAAACTATCTGACCTTACTTATTCAAAAAACAACCGTATTGACATTTTAGAAGACGCAGATGTATGAGTCTTCTAAAATGTATGGGGCAAATAAAGTTAAAATTAATTTTAGTCATTTTTGTCAAACAGTCCAATATTTTTAAGGCTTTTCCTCTGACCTCTTGAACCCAGGGCCGTGTTAACCTGTTGGGCAACATGGGCTGCCGACAGAGTTGTGGGTGAGTCAGACTCGACTTGACAAAATCTAAAAAGACTTGCAACTCGACTTGGACTTTAACATCAGTGATTTGTGACTTCACTTGGACTTGACCCTTTTGACTTGAAAAGACTTGCTACTTTCCTCGAACCAAAAGATTAAAGTGTGTTCACACGACACTGACCGCTCTATCTCCTTTTGCACTTGTGTGCATCTGTGTGCATGACGTGTGTGGCACGACATCCAATCAAATTAGATCCACGTTGTTTCAATCTGACAGACCGTTTGATAATATTAGACTCACCCTCAGTTACGGTCTCTTTCAGCCTGGCATTGTCTTCGTTATTAGGCTACTATGAATCCAGCAACATTCACTTCTCTAACATTTAACTTGTTTAACTTTAAGATAATATGATGTGTAGGCTAGTATGAGATTTAGGCCTACTTCCCCATCGATAATGTGTAAATTGCCATCATTTACGATGCACAAACAAGGCTGGTTATAATGAATCAAACCAAGACACGAAAGGGTAGCCGTTCACAATGTCACTGGCTATGCTCCTAGCTATTTGATGTTTGGTAGGCATGTGCGCTTACCAGTAGATCTTCTTTGGGGAACCAGACAACCTGCAGCGTTTCTCAAACTGGAGACATGCCAGGTGGGGTGACATGCTGACGTGAAAAACAGTTGTTTTTTTTTAATTGATTTTTTATATGTAGCCTAGGCCCAGGTAGCACCCGATGCGCAATGGATGCACTGTGTTATTAATAGGAAAGCGCTCGTGTCAAGGCAGCTTAGTTGGTCACAGCCTGAATGAGATTTTGAACGAGGTTGTGAGAGTGGTGATTTTCATCAAGACCCAGCCCTTAAAACCGCGTCTATTCTCCGCACTTTGCGAGGAGATGGGAGCTGACCAAAAGGCAGTACTGTTTCACAGCGAGGCAAGGTGGCTTTCCCGCAACACTTTTCCGAGGTAAAGTGCTGTCGCGCGTGTTTAAGCTCCGAGTCACCTCTTCTTGGAGGAAGAGCGCATGTTTGAATCTGCAAGCACGTTCACTAATGAACATTTCTTGACGAAGCTGGCCTATCTTAGCGATATATTTGGAAAGCTCAATGAGTTAAATCTCCAGTTACAAGGCAAAGACAAGCACCTACCCTCACCTAGCAGATAAGATTACGGCATTCACCAAAAAACTTGAGGTAGGGCCTATGGGACAGGCGCCTTGATCGCAACAATATTATGCCTTTGAGAATCTGACTGAAACGTCTGCTTCGGGAGCCACTCTTGTGATCCCGTGTATTAAACAGTAGGCCTACATCACATCCCTGCAAAGTTTATTTCAAAAATATTTCCCAACCAGTCAGTGCTCAGTATGACTGGATTATGGATCCATTTAATGCAGCATGTTGGTTTTTCATTGAAAATATTGTACAATGCTGTAAAATATTGGCCTATGCTTCCTAATATGTTGCTGGAAAACAGAAATATCTGTTTATTTACAATGGCACTTTATGTATTTATTTATTATTATATCTGCAGCACCAGCTGATTTTAACTCTGGTGAAGAGGATATACATTAGAACTTGTCATTATGTCAATACATTTGACAATTTTAAGCTTGACCTACCACTTTTTTAGAGCGATGAGGGATAGGTTGGGGCTCGAAAAGGCCCCCTTGATCAAAGTGGGGAATGAAAGAAAAAGTTTGAGAACCACTGGTCTACAGCGTGCACGGTTACATTCAGTCTCATCCTCGTGACAGCCTACAGTCATTCACTTCTAAGCATTTATTTAAAGTAACTACCAAGATAACATTAGGCCTATGTGTAGGCTATTTGTAGGTATGTGATATAATACGGTTACGAGGCCCGGAGAACCTAGCGAACTGTTTGACTCGTTTGGCAGCCACGGTTATGAGGCCCAGAGCCATACAGGCTCATTATAGATTGACTGATTGTTACGAGGCGGTCTTTGGCCCAAGCTTTTCATTGTCTAGGGTGTTAACTTCGACTAAGACCCAGTTTACACGAAGGGAAAACGCAGATATTCCCCTGCGGTTTGGCCTCTCGTTTACACCAAAACCCTGTTTTTATCACAGAAAACGATTATTTCTAAAACCTCCGGCCAAAGTGGAGATTTCTGATAACGCCGGTTATGTGCTGCCGTGTTAACAGGGATAAACGGCGTTTTAGCTTCTTAAATGTCACATTATGCACCAGAAAATCCTTAACGTCATGTGAGCGCCTGATGTTTACAGTTTCTTTGGCTACTGGTCAGGATTATCATGGATGCTGTTAAGATGCTACTAACTTTTACTTTTGTGCAAACGCTTCTGGCCTGTTTGCATTTGCAACAACTGCTCTACATGGAGGAGCAGAGGCGAAGGATCGCACGGAGGTCAGCATTTTTACTGCTCGTGTTAGTCGTTGGTGTCGATTCTGAGGATTTTGATTGGCCAGCATGGCTTTATTCCTTTCCCTACACTGCCACCCATATGTTTGGCATAGTTATTATGGTGCTCGACAGCGTATTTATGCGGGTTGATGTAAATGACAAGTTTTTTGAAAACAATGTTGTGTGCACAATGTTATTATTGAAAACGGAGGGGGGGAAATATTAGTTTCTCTAAATACCCGGCTATGTGTAAATGTGGCCTAAAGCCTTCTGCAATCGCAACCCAAAATTAGCAGAAACAAACACAAAAAATACCTAACTGCTCCCTACATACTAACCCTACGTGTGGTGTGCAGAGCTTGGTAGTAGGTCCTATCCATGTGTGCATGCATGCGTGTGTATCAGCTTGGCAGGAGCCCTTAGAGAGCGGTCAACATACCTGTGGCGTGCTGGCACTCCCTGCCCGGTACTCCTCTGTGTAGCTGGACCAGCCCAAGCTGTTTTGGCTTTTAAGTTCAAGTTTTTCTTTATCTTTAAAGTGGTGTCAAATCCAAAAGTAATCCAACGCAAAAGGTTGTCCTAATGCCACAGCTCATGTGGCTACAAACGGAAGGGGAGATCTTGTGCCATGCTCCTCCAGCAGGCCTCAAAAACCAATTGTGTCTGTGTTAGAGTGTGGATCGGGCCGCAAATTTCTGTCCGAACCCGGCCCGCGTCAGACAGAGTTGCGTCCGAACC
Source organism: Alosa sapidissima (assembly GCF_018492685.1). Classification (NCBI taxonomy): domain Eukaryota; kingdom Metazoa; phylum Chordata; class Actinopteri; order Clupeiformes; family Clupeidae; genus Alosa; species Alosa sapidissima. Next base: position 16,722,256 of record NC_055958.1, read on the forward strand.
CGACAGGCATTTTCATTTTTATGTCCGAACCCGACCCGAGCCCGACGCAGATGACGCCTCAGTTATTCCATACCTCCAAAGAATGTATGAAGATTATACGATTAAACATGTTTTAACTTCACATGCGTGTGGTTCTAGGAATCGTACTACTCTGCGTCACTTACGTTCGGTGGTGGTGTAACGTGCAGCGAGACGGCATAGGAAAGAAATTACATTCTTGCGTGTTCGCAGGTTCGCTTCCCATAAAAAGTATTAAGGCTACATTGTTTATCACCTTGATAATGGCATTTTTAGTTATAATCTTTGATGAAAGACATATGTCTACTGCTGATAAAGGGTCATGCACATTTGGTAGGTTGTTCAGTGACAGCTTTGCCAGTGGGCTATATTATATCTGATGCAAGCCAAAGGATAATTATTCTGTAGCCTAGGCAGCTAATAAGTAAAACTGCTTCATGTGTCGACGATTGTTTATGAATGTCAAATCAACTGTGTGCTACACAGATCAAGAACTAGGCATAAATTGAATTGAAAGCCATTGCATTTCAGATAATTTTATTTCAAACACTTTGGGACTTATGGGAGATAATAGGCTATTATCTTGATACTAATTTATTTTATGACCACCTACACCTAGACAATAATTTGGAGTGAACTCTTAATATAAGAACGTAGGCTATAGATAGTTTTGAATATATGGCAAAGTTGTTTTTGAGTTTATACTATTTATTCATTCATTCACTCGTTTTGTTTAAGCATAGACTGTAGGTTATAGTCTATGTGTTCAAGAGTGAAGCCAATCAAACTCGCAATTGATTTAAAACCATTAGCATTGTTGTTTTAAATGTATGCTTTCATTATTCTCCAATTTCTGTAGGCATTTTTTTCTCTCGATGTTAAATTTGATGACTTTCGTTGAAAATCCTGTAGATGGCGCTTGCCTATCGAACAGAAATCATCTAGTATTGTCTTAATTTTACGACATATATTGTCTTTTCGTCAATCTACTGTTTTGGTCTACTTTTCTACCTGTGCACGAGCAGAGATGAAGCTGAACTAAACCTCGCTTGAATAAACGAGGCCAAGATGCCGCTAACTTAAGTTAATGGAACGGCTTCAGCCCCAAGTGAAAGTCTACGCTAGTTCAAGCCAGGCTATTTCTGTTAAGCGCCACCTTCATTAGCGAGGTTGATGGAATACCCCCCAGAGCGGTAGATAAAACTGATAAGAAGCATGTATTAGGCTACATGTATATTATTATTATTTTTTTTTTAATTTATACATTTTTTTTAGAGTGAGTGACATACATTTTGAGTTTAACGTTAAAGGAAACGTTTTAAAATAAAGACTTATTTCTTTACACAGTCAAAAGTCTTTGCAATCTTCCTAGTAGATATTTTACTTCACAACACAGGTAAGCACCCTAAATGCAGTTCAGCCACTGACCTAGCCTGCTAATGCTATCGGAATAGATTGTTATGGTTTGAATTAGTGTTGTCACGATACCAAAATTATGACTTCGATACGATACCTTGCAATAAATATCACGATGCTCAATACTGAAACGATACTACGGCGAAATCCTAAGATATCTGGAAAAGAAAGGACTCATACCTCCTCCAAGTGTATTGAGTCATTTGTGTTGAATTCGGTGCACTTTTGTAGTGTGAAGGTAAATTCTGGGTTCTAAACTTCCTACATAATTATTTTTTTATAGTCAGTAAAATAATAGGACTACTTTGTGTGATTAAGTCCTTTTATTTTCTGTTATAGTTCATTTACATTGTGTTGTTTTGCCAATAAAGTAGCTTTAAATAGCCAAACTAGGCTAGATCAAGGTCAGTGTTGAAATTACTGCATGCAAATCACTGAATGCTATGCAGAGGGGCCTAATCTTTAGGCCATCTGATGTACAGTATAGGCTTCCCTAGGCCTTCCCGTGTTCATGGGATTTCTTTGACAGTTGCAAAGGGAAAAATGTGAGGATAGTCTTCTTTGCGCCCAGTGTACAAGTACGACGTTCCAACCACTCAGGTCTTCGTCAGATAGGCCTACACCATTACCTGTTGCAATATGTCTGTGTGCATTCCTACATTAGCCTACGTCTATTTCTTTGATAACATGATTTGCTACAACGTAACAATAAGCCGCTATTATTATTATTAGGACTCAACACGCTTTGGTGGTATTATATGCTGTGGGCTTTAATTAGCGCATTTCGGGTAGCCTATCCTACATCTGGGCAATACTTATTGAACAAATTGCAGTCTACATGCCATGACAAATTTTACCAGTAGTACTGACCGAACATGAAATAGATTGTTTACAAGTTATGGTAATGTTATTCTGGCATGAACATTGCGCTTTCATCACGTTAGCACCCTATGATTACAGCTCGTTATGTCTCGTCAAAATGATTACAGCTCGTTATGTCTCATCAAAATTCATTGATGAAGGAAGGTTCGCTTTATCCCAGAGAACCTTACTCGTTTCACTTAGGCTAGACTAAAACAGAAGAGAAGAACTTGGCACTAACCATGTAGTCGTGTTTTCTATAGCATATTCGTTAACCTGCCGTTTTTTGAACAAAAATGTTGGGATATGTCTGCGAGGTGTTTAGCCAAGTTCCACACGTAGCCTACTGCTTTTAAATGACGATGAAACATATTTCACAAACGGGCCTCTGTGTACCTGATGGCTTGCCTTCACTATTCGCGATGTATCCGAAATAGTTGCAGATTTCACTTCACCTTTTGTTTTATCCACAAGGCCGAGGACGGTCGGCAAAGAACTACTGTATGTTGATGTTGGCTGCGCACTCACTCACTCAGAGCTGCCTGCTTGACATGCCCACCTGCCTAGATGCATGCAAGGAGCAATGAGAGCAGCAGTTCACGCAGACACAGAACGTTAATTTTAATTAAGTATCGATTCTAAAAACGTCGGAAATCGTATTGTTTTTTGCGTGAAGGCATCGTGATACCTTTTTAGTATCGATACACCGCGCAACACTAGTTTAAATTCCATGATACTATCATTGAAAGACCACCTGGTCATAGCCCAATATATATATAGATCTAAATGCAAACACACCTACCTAGCTATATTTTGCTGGAATTGTACCAGAATTCCTACAGAAGCAGAGAATGTGTGCTGCAAGACTTCTCCGGTAATGAGCGCTTGGCTACATTACAGCCACTCGGACAAAAGACATGTAAAAAATATATGTTTTGAAAACTAGCATTAAACTGGATTCGATCCCGCAAAAGCAACACACGCGTGACTCTCTCCATCCTGATTCCCTACTCTTTGAGCCAACTAATATGTTGCGCGAATCAATTAACTATTGTAGGCTACCATTAATTAATAATGTAGGCAACACCCAGGTAACATGTTGTCCAGGCTATCTGAAACAAGGGGTTGCCTCTCAACAACAACTGGTTACCTTGGGCTGCTACAGTCGTCAGTGCATTGTGCACAGTAGGCCTATGCTACTCTTTGTGGTTGATCAACTAAAAATAAAAGATGTATTTGGTGATGACGTTATTGTAGGCCTAGTAGACCTAAATTCTGAGAAATTAACTCATTGAGTGCCAAAAACGTAATATTACATTTTTCCTTCCCATGCGTTGAGTGCCAAAAACGTAATATTCCGTTTTTAGCTTTTTTTTATTCATTACAAAACTAGACACTCTAACACACCTTATATGTGATTTTGGGAACTCTGTGATGAATGGAAATGAAATATATGACGATTGAAAACTCATGAAAACGCACAATCTGGACATTTTATCATAACTCGGTTGCCGCTTTGGGTCGAATCAGTGACGCATGCACGTCAGGTCAAAACCAGGCCATTTTCGTGGGTCTATCACTAGGTGGCAGTCTCGCCAGGTCTCGCTGATCATTTCCCGGAAAGTTTACACAAGTAAGTAACAGGCAAAACTTCATATTTCATGAAAGACGTTATATCTCCATTTCTAGAAAAAAACAGCGATTTTGATGAAAACTAGCCACTGTTTAGCTTGGGATTTCTCAGGAACAGAGGCGTGTAGAAATACACGGTTTGCCCCCACCGAGAGCTTAAAGTCTCACCTTTTAAATGAGCCGTTGTATGTGTTCATAGCTATAACACAGAATATGCTGTGGCTGTACAAAAATCATCAACAATGGTCTAGATTGCTGGCACTCTAGGACAAAGCTCTCGAAAACAGCTTGGCATTCAATGAGTTAAATGGTACGAGAAACGATCTACATAGCGCACCAGACCGCAATGTCTTCAAGGGTTGAATGAAGGAAGTTTGCAAAAATTAGTGTATTTTTCAAGTCAATAAATATTCTTAATTTTCGAATGTCTTTGTCAGGGAACATCTGACTTTTAAAAACCATAGGCCTGGTAGTCGCTCAGACAAGGAGTTATAAGATAAAGGCAATACCATTTGTGTCACCTAATGCAGTTCAGTGAATTAGCAAGATACCATCAAAAGCCAACAATCATAAAAAGCACCTGTGTGCGCGCTCTCTCCCCTGCGCATGAAGCTGTCTGCGTGTTGTAGGCTAGATTTCCGTGAGTTCTTTCTATCTGCTTTACTTTTCTGAGTTGCGACTACCTAGGCTATGTTATAGACGTTCTATGAGGTACCAGTGTTCAGCTGTGTCAAAAAACAATAAGCTTTGTCAGACTACTTTTAAAATGATATTCAGGGCTATATACATTTTAAACATTCGGGGCTGAAGACCCGACAAAGCCTTGCGTTGCATTCTTCAGGTGGGAAGTGTCAGGAATTTTCATATGAGAGACGCTCTCATTGGTGGTTAGTATATGGAGTAGGGAATTGACAGCAACATATCCAATCACATTATGAGAGATGCTGAATTTAACATAAACTGCGATGTTTGATTTTAAATTAATGTAAATTTGGCCGGGACTGTAAGCTGGCACACGTGGGTGCTCGATGTTTTCAGTGGGTGCCCGAGAGACGGAGCACCCACGGTATCGGCGCCTATGACAAGCGTATCTCGCGGTTGCATCCATTACAAACAAACATGCAATGTGAACGTCTGGGATTGGGGAGAGCACTAAATGCTCTTCTGAATAAGCACGAAGTCAAGCCTTTAAATGAAAAACACTCTTTAATAATCAAAAAAATAAACGCTTATGTCGTTATCTCTATCATCGTTGCACTCAGAGAAATCCAGAATGTTTAATTTGTCCTGCGTTTCTTCTACGGCTGCAAATGGGATTCACTCGCCGTTAACCAAATATTTCTTTATTAGGGCAGGGCAGGCATATTTTTGGCTATTAAATTATTTCTAAACCAGTCGATGCAATGTCTCTTCTTTCACCGAAGCGAAGGGCGGTGGAGAAAAACTCGCCAGCTCAATCACCTGACTCTGGAGAGGAGCTGTAATCACCTTGGGGATAAAAGATGGGTTAGGGTACAGCACCACCTTTTCACCCCCTGCTGAGAAGCGTAAGCAAGATGGATGCACCAAAAGTGCATGTATTTCACTTACCCGCTTGGCAGAGGCCACCGCCACCAAAAGCGCGGTCTTTAGGGAGAGTGTTTTTGTGTCCACTGACTGGAGGGGCTCAAAGGGCGGCTCCGTCAATGCACGTAGAACTACTGTCAAATCCCATGTCTGGAAGAGAACAGGTCGGGACACTTTAAGGCATCGCACTCCCGCCATGAAGCGCGTAACCAAGGGGTGGGTGCCAGGGCTGGCACCTCCAATGCTAAAGTGACACGCAGAAATAGCCGCCACATACACCTTTATAGTAGAGGCGGCTTTACCTTGGTCCAATAATTCCTGGAGAAAATTCAGGATCACTATGACCGAGCACTGGAAGGGGTCATGACCCCTGGCAGAGCACCACTGGTCAAAAATACGCCACTTTAAAGTGTAAAGTGCGCGTGTGGAAAACGCTCTAGCACTTTGAATAGTTTTTACCACTACACCAGACAGGCCTGTCTCGGCCAGTTTTACCCTTTCAGCTGCCAGGCTGCTAGTTTCCACAGCGCCGGCCGCGGATGCCAAATCGTGCCGTGGCCCTGTGTCAGGAGATCCCGACGCAGTGGAATCTCCCATGGTGTGCCCACCGTCAGCCTGCAAAGGTCTGCAAACCAAGGCTGGTTGGGCCACCTCGGGGCAACTAGGATGAGTGACTGGTGTTCCTCTCTCACTCTGGCCAGAACATGTGGAAGGAGGGCCACTGGTGGGAAGGCCTACAGCCGGCCGACGGGCCAGGGGTGTGCCAGTGCATCCACCCCCAATGGGGGGCTGTCCCCTCCCAGGGAAAACCATAGGGGACATTGTGTGTTCTGTCGTGACGCAAACAGGTCGACATCGGCCTTGCCAAAACGCGTCCAAATCTCCTCCACTACCTGAGGGTGTAGCCGCCAGTCCACTGCATGTGGATTGCCCCTGGACAGATGATCTGCACCCACATTGATGCGCCCCGGAATATGCACTGCTCGGAGGGAGAGGATACCATTCCTCTCTGTCCATAAAAGAAGACGGTTCGCCACCTGAAATAGAGGGCGGGACCGTATCCCTCCCTGTCGGTTGATGTAAGCGAGGGCAGACGTGTTGTCGGTCCTGATAAGCACGTGCTGGCCCCTCAACACCGGCAGAAAACGTTGGAGGGCCAACCACACTGTGAGGAGCTCCAAAATATTTATGTGCAACATGGACTGGGTTGGAGACCAGAGCCCGTTCACTGCCACACCCTCGCATATCGCCCCCCAACCGGAGGTGGATGCGTCCGTCGTCACTATCTATCGTGCGACCGTGCCGAGTGGGGCGCCCCCAATTCTTTCTTTCTCCATATTGACAGAGCTGTCATGCACCGGGGGGTGACTAACACCCGGCGGTGTCTGTCCCTGCATGAGTGTAGTTTTTGGGAACCGTACCACATTTGGAAATGTCTCATGCGAAGCAGGCCTATAGGCATTGCTACCGCTGCCACAGCCATCATGCCAAGTAAAATTTGGCACTGTAGAGATGTCACATGTTTACCCCGTGTGAACATCTTGACTGCTGTCTGCAAATTCCCCATCCGTTCCTGGGACAAGCGAATGCGCATTTCCCTGGAATTCAGTTCTATCCCCAGAAATACAGCAGACTGGGCTGGTGTGAGTACACTCTTGATGATGTGATTCACAATATAACCAAGCCCCTCCAAATGGACCACAGTCATGGCAACATGAAGAGAGGCTTCTGCTTCTGAGCTGGCACACAGTAACCCGTTGTCGAGATACTGGTAAATTCGCACCCCCTGGTGGCGTAACGGCGCTAGCGCAGCTTCGAGGCATCATGTGAACACATAGGGGGAGAGGGCCAACCCAAAGGGCAGAATCCTGTACTCGTATGCTTGGCCTTTGAACGCAAAGCGTAGAAATTTCCTGTGTCTGACGTGAATGGGTATGTGAAAGTAGGCAGACTTCAGATCTAGGATTACAAACCAATCGTTTTTGCGAATGCACCCGACTAAACAATGTGGAGTGAGTATTCGAAATTTCCACGTCATTAAACATTTGTTCAGTGACCTTCTAGTTCTAGTAGGTCTAGTATTGGGCGCCAGCTTTTGTCTTTTTTGGGGACCAAAAAATATTTGCTGTAAAACCCTTTTGACATCTCGTGTTTTGGAACACTTTGTATAGCTCCGCTTTGGAGAAGTGAGGTTATCTCAGGACGTGTGCTTGAGTGTCTGGGACAGATGACTCTAACTCGCTCATGAAATGCGGGGGAGGGCGTGCAACATTCAGCAAGTACCCCTTCGTTACCGTTCTCAGGACCCAGGGGCTTACAGCGCATGCACGCCAAGCCTCTGCGTTCTGTGCCAAAGCAGGGAAAATTAGTTTCATGTCCGCTCCCTTTATTGCCGAATGAGGGAGGGTCAGAATTTTGTTTTCCCTGTGCAGGGGGCTCGTGAGAGCGGCGGTGCAAGGGGGGGCAACTATTCTTGTCTGTGGAGGGGAGGGGGGGCAAAGCTTTATTTGACAAAGCAAACATTTGACTGCGCATGAGATTGGGCAGGTCAAAAGTGTATGTGGGCATATGTTCGGGCATATAGATGGGCGAACTGAATGTGCTTGTGTACTTAATTTTGGACACACATGTGTGGGTAAACTAGATGTGTTTTTGTGCACTTTTCTTTGGCTGTGTCCAGGGAAAGAAAAGGTCTCTTTGGTGGGAACGGATGGCTGCACTTCCACGTCCCCCTCCTCTTCACTCGCGTTCTAGGGCTGTGTTGGACGCTCCGTGGAGCTCTGCCTGGAGCGCGGTTGTCTCGCCTCTGCAGGTTCTGCTGCTGGGGCGTGCGGAACGGCTGCCGGTTCCAGCCCCTGGGGTACGGGGACTTCGGTGGCAGTGCCAGCAATGCATTCCCAGCTTCCCTCTTTGGTGGTGGCCTGGGACCCTCCGGGTAGCCGAAACGCCGAGCGGGGGGTGGCCCTGTTGATCGTGGCATACAGGCTTGAAGAGCCTCTCGGTTCTTCATGTCCGCTTCAAACTTCAGCGTGACCGCTTCACCGAAAATCCCACGTGCGTTGACGGGTGCGTCAAGCAAGGGGCTCTTTTCCGCGTCGTAGAGGCGTGAAAGAGAAAGCCAAAGGTACCGTTGTGACACAATCAAAGCACCCATGTTATGTCCTATTGCCTGTGCAGCACACCTTGTAAGCCGGAGAGAAAGGTCCGCAGCTTTCCTCAGCTCAGTCACCACCTCCAGATCCCTACGCGACTCGGCCAACTCCGTGAGAAGTTTGGACTGGTATCGCTGGAGTAAGGCCTGGGTGTTGATAGCGCAAGCCGCTTGACCAGCCGCTAGATAGGCCTTCTCGGTGATCACAGTTTGCTGCTTACCCGCACGGGAGGGCAGCACAGGCTTCTTTCCTATCCTCATGGTTGGAGCCGCGGGGCTTAGGTAGCTAGCTACTGCATCCTCGACTGGCGGGAAACTGAGGTAGCCTAGCTTGTTAGCCTTGTCCACATCCAGAAAGGCATCGAAGCCACGGACCGGGGAGCGGGCCGAAAAAGGGTTATCCCAGAATTTCGTCAGTTCCCTGTGAACATCTGGGAAGAGCGGAGTTGGGGCGGGTCCTGAAACAGGGGGCGCACCCAAAAATTCACCATCCAATAGAGAAGCCACCCGAGCGGGCGGCTCGGCCGCCGGTATGCCTAGCTTAGCTGCAGCACGTTGGGCTAGCTCGCGTAGCTCCAAAGCTAGCGGCCTGCTAGCCACGTTCTCCTGCGTCAATGGTGGATCCTCGCTGGATGCTTCCGTTGGCGCATTCAAATCATCAAATCATTCGTCGGACTCCGTACCGAACACGAAATAGCCTTCAGACTCTGGAGGGAAGTCTCGGGGTAGGACCAGGGGGGGCGTGAAGCCGGCTCTGGGTGCCATGTGCTCTGGGGAGAGGGTATCCTCGGGGGCTAGCTGAGTTAGCAGCTCCATAGACTCTTCCTCGTCCTCTCCCTCCGTTGCCTTCGTGGATGCCGGGTTCGGTTCAGCGTCATCCACGGTTGAACGAGTCCAGTGATCAAGACGTTTCTTGATTCTCGCTAGGGGCATGGAGGCGCAGGCCTGACAGGGGTCTTCCTCGTCCTTGAATGCCGCCTCAGCGTGAGCTCTACCCAAGCAGTCGAGGCAGCGGCGGTGCTGGTTGTCCCCCTTCGCCCTGGGATGACCGCATTGGTAGAGTCGAGACATGTTGAAGTCGAAACGAAACCGTTGGCACTCAAAGCTAGTGAACTCACACCGGCTGTCACGAGTTAGAAGCCACACGGTAGGAAACTAACTTCTGAACTTTGAAATGCTAAGCACTGCAAGTATGAGCTGTTGGACATTCAAATGCGAAGCGATTAAGAAGACAGAGGGATGGGCGTCAGTAGTATTATAGTAGCGCCAGAGGGCGGGCTCTAGACTGACGCTTCCATCTGCCATTCGGCGTGATTGTAGTACTGAGCTTCGATTGGATCATCTGGCGATCAATCAAGCCCCATGAGTAATAGGTCGCAGTTCCTGCGATAGGGAACCCTTCTTTACCATTCTGAGGTTAGGTGGCTTTCACGGGGCAAGGTCCTTACACAGTTGTTTGAGTTGCGAAGCGAGGTGCGCACATGGGTGGATTATGAACTTTCGGGTCCCTGGGCCCAGATGTATTAAGGCCCCCCCCACTAATTGTCGTATATGTGGGAGGGGGGGGGGTCCTCCCCCAGAAAATTTTTAATTTGTTTGATGTGATTTCCTGTATTTTGGTGCATTTTAGGGATGGCCAATACTAAATTCAATCAGATTCACAGCCTACATCCTGATTTGTTGATATTGAGGCAATGATTCCATGCAAAGGCTTGGGCTTCAGGGCCCCCTGACCCCTTGGGCACCTGGGCCTGGGCCCGGTAGGCCCGTGCAGTAATCCATCCCTGGGTGCGCACCTTCCTCTCGGACGCAAACTCCGCTTTTGCGCACCATCTCACTGATTCGGAATGGATAGCCCGTCTTGCTTATTTGTCATGCATATTCGACAAATTAAATACGCTCAACCTGTCACTACAAGGCCTCAACACTAACATCCTGACCCTCTCGGACAAAGTGAATGCTTTCACAAAGAAGTTGCAGCGTTGGGCAGTGCGTGCGGAGAGTGGGGATTTTAAGATGTTTTCGGAGCTGCATGACTTTTTGGAGGAGGATGACGTGAATGTCAATTCATTGAAAGCCTCCATCAAAGTTCACCTCCAAAGCCTCCTCGACAATATTTTCTGACGGAAAACGTGGAGAACTTTGATTGGATACGACAACCATTCACCAGCTGCTCTTCAAACGATCTGTCATCTGAGCTCAAAGATGCGCTGCTTGAGCTATCCAGTGGCCGAACCATACAGACATCGTTTGCCTCAAAAACACTGGATGAATTCAGGCTGTCTGTTGCCCAGGAATACCCCGGATTATCCAAGGCTGCCATGGACATTCTAACGCCTTTCGGGTCAACCTATCTGTGCGAGAAGACATTTTCGTCCCTGGCATATATAAAAAATAAATACAGATGTCGGCTTAGCACCGTGGAGGAAAATCTCTGTGTCGCCGTATGCAGCATTCCTCCTAGAATTAGCTTGCTATGTTCACGGAAGCAGGCCCACCCTTCCCATTGAAATTGTTAAATATAGTAGGCTAGGCCTAAACCAGAAAAGGGAAATAAAAGAAATATTGTATTGTTATCGCCATACATATAATTGATGTAACGTTGTAGGCCTAATGGTCTATGTGTGTGTGTGTGTGTGTGTGTGTGTGTGTGCGCGCCCGCTCCACGCACATAGCGTTCTGATCTGATATGGCGGCAGCTTAATCGTGATTGTTTAATTTTTCTCTGTTCTTGTTCATATGGAGTAAATTTTAGGGCTAAGGACTTAAAATGGGTTTTGGGAAAGTGGGGTCGCTAGACCTTTCCATACTTTTTTGTGGGGTCGCCAGACAAAAAGTTTAAGAAGCACTGATCTAGCCTGCAGTTTCCCCTCGTGTGTTAAAGTTTCAAATGAATACATTATCTCCTTGGGACAGGCCCGTTTGAGTCTTGGAAAATACTTTTCCATTTGCATCTGGATTGAGATGATTAGAACCTAGCAGTCAATTTGAATGCAACAGTTTTGAACTATTCGTGCAGCGTGCTAATGATACTAACCGGATTTAATAGCAATTTAGCAAGTCGTCTTCCACGATTGTGAATGTTGAATGTATTATGTGCATGCTGAAGAGGGATGCACCTGTTGAGACGGAGAGAGAGAGAGAGAGAGAGCACGGGTAAGGACTCAAGTCTGTGTTGAGGTAGGCCTACTTCTATCGCCTACTCTGGTAGAGTTGCACATACTAGCAACAATGCAAGATATATTTAGCCTTTTTATTTATGGCAGCCATGGCCTACTGGTTAGCGCTTCGGACTTGTAACCGGAGAGTTGCCGGTTCGAACCCCGACCAGTAGGCATGGCTGAAGTGCCCTTGAGCAAGGCACCTAACCCCTCACTGCTCCCCGAGCGCCGCTGTTGTTCCAGGCAGCTCACTGCGCCGGGATTAGTGTGTGCTTCACCTCACTGTGTGTGCAGAGTGTGTTTCACTAATTCACAGATTGGGATAAATGCAGAGACCAAATTTCCCTCACTGGATCAAAAGAGTATATATACACTTACTTATACGTAAGGCGGGAGGTGTGAGTTGCTTTTAATTATCGAATATTCTATCGAACATATTTTTTATTGATATCGATTACATGTCTATTGCGATACATATCGCTATCATTTTATCGCCCAGCCCTAGTGTGAACTCTGCAAACCCATGAAATACCAGGTTACAGGAACATTCCAGTCATCATGTACATGAAAATATGACAAAAGCATCTCCACTCTAAAGGGCTCTATGCTGTGATGCTTGGTCAGGGGTTTAGAAACAATAGGAGGCCACATAGTACCTATGTTCAGTCACATATATAAGGAAGGGTTAAACCAGCTAGGACAGTGCAGTGCCATCAGCTCAGTATTGAGGGAAACTCCTTAAACTACCATCATGGGCAGAGTAAGTATTTGAAAAAAAATAATAATAATTAGCATTTTCCCAATAGAGTATTTGGGGAAAATTTGATTTATACGATAATCACTATGATTTCAGATCATCTTCTACGAGGACAGGAACTTCCAGGGTCGCTCCTATGAGTGCATGAGCGACTGTGCTGACATGAGTTCCGTCCTCAGCCGCTGCCACTCCTGCAGGGTGGAGAGCGGTTGCTTCATGGTCTACGACCGTCCCAACTTCATGGGTAACCAGTACTTCATGAGGAGGGGCGAGTACTCCGACTACATGCGCATGATGGGCATGAGCGACTGCATCAGATCTTGCCGCATGATCCCCATGGTAAATAATTTTAGTAGTTAGTCATAAGCTATCAATATTGGTTTACTGTTATTTTGTTATTTTATTAGAACGCCAATGTCTCACTTCATGTCTGTCCTATACAGCACAGAGGACAGTTCAGAATGAGGATTTACGAGAGGGAGAACTACGGTGGTCAGATGATGGAGCTGATGGATGACTGTGACTCCATCATGGACCGCTACCGTATGTCCGACTGTCAGTCCTGCCATGTTATGGATGGCCACTGGCTCATGTATGAGCAGCCCCACTTCAGAGGCAGAATGATGTACATGAGGCCTGGCGAGTACAGAAGCTTCAGGGAGATGGGAATGAGCAACATGAGGTTCCAGAGCATGAGGCGCATCATGGATTCCTGTATGTAAAACTACAGAGAATGTACTGTTAAAAGGTTTGAATAAAACTTTTTGAAAATGTAAAAACAGACTTCTATAAACCTTCTTTTATTGTGAACTCTATGTGAAGAAAATGCAATTGATGTGCAATGCTCTATATATTAGAAAAGAAATATTGTAGATGTTTACCGGTAACTACTTCTATCTTTCTTGCCACCTCAGAGTACATTTCCTCTCCATCAAGGACCAATCAATCACTTTTTGTACTAAGGTTCCCCCTCGCATGAGCGGACAAGATTACATGGTTTAGTATTTCAGAGAGGCCCCCCTTGTAGAAACACACAATGGGCTACAATGGACACGAAAGGCTCTAATACGCTCACTTTTTTGGTGGAGCCAGGTGTGTTTGAACCTGCTGTTGAACCTGCTATTGTTAATGAAATTAGTGCCGGACACGGACCTGGTTGGGTATTGCACCTAGTGAATCAGCACGTTATGATAAAGAAGGATTTATGTGTGTGTTAAAATTGTATTACCTAATGGGCAAACAAGATATTCAGTGTCGGAGTGAAGATATAAGGAGCAAAATATAACAGAAGATGCCGTTACAACACAGTTAATGCTTCTCCGGAAAACAAACGAGTGTACAGAGCCTTTCCTGCAAGTAGCCCAAAGGACCTAAATTCCTGCACAGTTAATTGTATTTTCACAAAACTGACTTTGCCCTTTCATGTGTCATTGTCAACCTAATGCACACCTATGTTTTATCAGATGAGTTAAATATGTTTTTTGATTGGATAAAGCGAAATAAGTTGGTACTGAACATCTCAAAAACCAAATCAATTATCTTGGGATCGAGTCATAAACTGTCAACCACACCAAAGATGAGTATGAGTATGTACACACATCGTGGGACAGGTGGCTAAATCTTTAATTTTAAGTCACCTGGATTATTGTGCACCTGTATGGTCATCTGCAACCAAAGGTCAACTAAAGAAATTACAAACTGCACAGAACAGAGCGGCCAGGTTAGTATTGCATTGTCCCATAAGAACGAACATAAGTAGTATGCACCGTCGACTCTCTTGGTTAATGGTAGAGAATAGGCTGGACTCTCTTGGTTAATGGTAGAGAATAGGCTGGATTTCAACACAACTAAATTTTTCAGAAACATTGTCTTTTCTTCTCAACCCGTTTTCTTATACGACCAAATTGTTAGGTGTGATCAAGTTCATTCTCATTTGACTAGGTCCGCTGATGATGGCCAGTTGATGTTACCACGACCAAAATCAAATGCTTTAAAGAAAACAGTTATTTATCGTGCTATCAATCATTGGAATAATTGTCCACTGAACGTAAAATTAATGGCAAAGCATCTTTTAAATACCATCTGAGAATACATTATCTAAATTTGTGAGTAGGGATTAGACATTGGTTGGATTTACTGTATGAATGTAATAATGAATGAAATACTGTAATTTATTTTGAATATTTCTTGATGGTGTCTATAATGATGTCTACAATGTTTTACTGCTTTTGAATTGTCAGTGTTACAGTAGTTGATCCTTTCTTGTTGCAGACCCCAGGAAGACTAGCTTGTCCCTTTTTTGGTGACAGCTAATGGGGATCCTTTTAACAATAAACCTAATCTGTGTCACACGTACACAGATGTGTTGAACATGGGGTTAAAAAAACCATATGTGTGTGGCACCACACCAAGTAAAATTTACATTTTTAGTGAATATTCTAAATTTACAGTTCACTGATTTTAAAACTAGATGTACCATGTAGCAGTACATAATATGACAGCCTTGTGGTGCTGCATTTAATATCTGAAGAAAATAAAATCACACTTCTCAACTTCTCTCTCAACATCCCCTACTCCATTGTAAACCGCAACTCTTATATTACTCTTGGTTGTTGAAATGATCGTTGAAACTCAGTCATATTCTCTACAAGGTCAGAAACAAACTGACTAGTATAAGTAAGAATAAGTATACAGAATATACTCTTTTGATCCTGTGAGGGAAATTTGGTCTCTGCATTTATCCCATTCCGTGAATTAGTGAACACACTTACACACAGTAAGCACACAGTGAGGTGAAGCACACACTAATCCCGACACAGTGAGCTGTCTGCTACAGCGGCGCTCGGGGAGCAGTGAAGGGTTAGGTGCCTTGCTCAACCCTCCGGTTACAAGTCCGAAGCGCAAACCAGTAGGCCACGGCTGCCCAGACTAAGACAAGTCTGCAATAATGGATAAAGTATTCTTTGGTGACACCTAAATGTACATCTGTATATGCATTGTACACATAATTATATTACATACTACTTTGTAGTATGTCTAGATTTTTATCATAGTATGCCAGTGTGTGTGTGTGTAAACCTGTGTGTATACCTGTGTTGTGTGTGTGTGTACCTGTGTGTATGTGTGAGTGTGAGTGTGTGTGTGTGTGTACCTGAGTGAGTGAGTGAGTGAGTGAGTGTGTGTGTGTGTACCTGTGTGTATGCGTGTGCAGGGATGGATTACTGCACGGGCCTACCGGGCCCAGGGGCCCAAAGGGTCAGGGGGCCCTGAAGCCCAAGCCATTGCATGGAATCATTGCCTCAATATCAACAAATCAGGATATAGGCTATGAATGTGATTGAATTTAGCATTGGCCATCCCCAAAATGCACCAGAATACAGGAAATCACATCAAACGAATAAAAAAAAAATTCTGGGGGAGGACCCCCAAACCCCCATAATCCCACATATGCGACAATTAGTGGGGGGCCCTTAATACATCTGGGCCCAGGGGCCTGAAAGTTCGTAATCCGCCCGTGTGTGTGTGTGTGTGTGTGTACCTGTGTGCGTGTGTGTACCTGTTTGTATGTGTGTGTGTACCTGTGTGTATGTGTGTGTACCTGTGTGTATGACAAAATCTATATGATCATGCTGTGCTAGCACTAGCGGCGGTCATAATAGTAACCATGAATAAAAAAATCTAATGCTTACTGATTGTTCTTACTGATTGTTTCTGATTGGTTGAACCCATTCTAAGTCTGGTCTTCATAACCATATTTTTTGCCGAAAATATGTACACGCAATTTCACATTGAAATGACTGTCCTACCCACTACTGATGTAATATTGATTGATACAAACTAAAAAAATGCTGAATGCATTTAGGGGAAACATTGACCTAATGTACATTGAAATCGAATAAGCCTAATGGCAACAAGTCAAGATTGTGGTGACCAGAAAATGCATTACGCTAATATACTGACTTCCCTGTACACTAATACATTTTTGTCTGTAGAGACCCTCTCCTACAATACTTTGATTTGTCTTAAGGGACCCTCCCCACACTACCACCAAAATCTAATGCTATTTTGAGCCTTGTCAGTGGTAAATAGAGATTTGTTTTGACGTCAATCCATGCCCCTTGCTATAAGCCATTTCATTGTTAATGCAAAAAAACTACTCTGAATAATGTATTCTTGTTCTCAAACGAAAGTTTGAACTGGTTATCATCCATAAAACTAAACTGCACTGACTTCCTGTGAAACACAGAACTAATTTTAAAAATCTGCTTTTTGTCTACAAAGCTTTAAATGGCTTAGCACCCCAATATCTCTGTGCTCTTTTAAATCCTTACTGTCCTAGACTTCATCGATCATCTTCCCAGTGTCTTCTTTGTGCTCCTTCTGCTTTCCTTAAATCTAAAGGTGACAAGAGCTTTCTCTGTCTATGCTCCCCAGCTCTGGAATAGCCTTCCTTATGATGTTAAATCCTGCCCCATTATCAGTAGCTTTAAATCCAACCTAAAACCTCTTCTCCCTAGCTTTTAACAGTCCCTGACCCCTTCACCCTTCCCCCATTTTTTTTCCTCTGTTATTTTAACTCCTTGTCATTTTCTTTCATTTTTATGTTCATTAACTCATTAATATTACGTTTTTTCTTCCCATGCGTTGAGTGGCAAAAACGTAATATTACGTTTTTAGCTTTTTTTTTTTAATCACGAAACTAGACACTCTAACACACCTTATATGTGATTTTGGGAACTCTGTGATGAATGGAAATGACGATCGAAAACTCATGAAAACGCACAATCTGGACATTTTATCTGGACATTTTATCATAACTCGGTTGCCGCTTTGGGTCGAATCAGTGACGCATGCACGTCAGGTCAAAACCAGGCCATTTTCGTGGGTCTATCACTAGGTGGCAGTCTCGCCAGGTCTCGCTGATCACTTCCCGGAAAGTTTACACAAGTAAGTAACAGGCAACACTTCATATTTCATGAAAGACGTTATATCTCCATTTCTAGAAAAAAACAGCGATTTTGATGAAAACTAGCCACTGTATATTTCATCAAAGTATTGGTACTTTTACTTGAGTACAATATTTTCATACTTTTTCCACCTCTGCTCCTCTCTAATGTCTCCTCTCCTGCAGCTGTCAGGCAGTGTTTGTTCATGTGTTTTGGAGGAGCCATTTTATAGCAAGGCCAAAACGAAGGGACTGAGATTGTTTTGGATCCTGACATTTTTCTGTTATGTGTGTGACATTGCAGATATCCTTGATTATTCATACTGTACATTCATCAAAGACAAGACAAAAAAAAAAAGTTCCCTCCGGAAAAAGAAGCATTGATAGTTAAAACTTCTACTTGATGTCTTTTTTTTAACTGTTACATAAGGTCTTACTGATCTGTTCCAATCAAGTGATTATTCTTAATTTCACTGGAGATATCAGGACTGACAACCGTGAATTGGCATATTGCATTCTTGTACTCAGGTGTTGACCCAGAAGTATCATACTTAAAATAAATGCGAATGACAGTGCCTTCTATTTTTCTGTAAAGTCGTCTCAAGTATCTTTTAATTAACCAAAATCTTGATATCCAACACAAGGATAATTATGCCTTATTGATTTCCAAGTTGTAACAGCAACATACATTCACTGTGTGTATGTGATCCAATAGAGATCAGAATGTAAAAAAAAAGATGTTTTTAAAGGTCACAGGGAAAACACTATACGTCAGTCCAACACATATGCCTCTGTGATGTATTTCTACCTGCATCTCTGACGGGTCTATCCTCTTCTATCCTTTATTGTTCCCTTTGCCATCCTCTGCTGGTTCTGTCGGGGAAATGAATAAGCTTAGTTAAACACAACATTTATGTTAACAAAACTTCATACACTGTAGAAATATATTGATGTATGCTGTAATAAGCCACAGTGAAACATCCATAATTAAAGTCAACATATTTTTGGTATATTTTATACACTATGCAAAAATCTAGATTTGCCATTCAACTCCCAGTGTAATTAATGCTGAGAAACACAATCTGAGCATCACTATATCAAAACTAGATGTATCACAAAAGATGTATCACAAAAAAACTCTTCCAAACAAGCACACAAGTCCTCTCCATATCCTTACTCCTGCAACTCTTTGTTTCGGTCATTCACTGATTGTTTGGTAAAGCAATACAACAACATAGACAGTACGAACAGCTTAAACTGCAAAACAGAAATTAATGCACTTACATGTCCGTTTTACAACCTCGACCGTGCATTAATTTCTGTGAACAGACCACCGTGTCGTCCATTATCCCTTACGTAATTTGAGTCCATTATCCCACTTATTCCACTGATGCCACTTGCGTTGTGCTCATTTCCTGTTACAATTTAAATGTTTTAATCGCTAAAACTGGTCTTGTTTGTAGAACTACTTTCTCCTGACACATATCAACTAATTTCTCAACTTGCAGGACAAACTGCCGTTACTAGTTCTAAATGGATGGTTGCTACGGCCAAAGGCCAGTCGTTAGTTCTATCTCTCCCGTTGTCAAGCGGGCGTATCCCAAGATTCTGATGAACTTTGGCTTTGAAACATCGCTATTTTACTTAGCCTGCTGTCATCCATCTAGCTAAAAGCCACCTCCGTCATATGCTACAATGTTGCCATGTTCTGAACGTCTGCATTTTACAGCTCGGATGCAACGTGACAAATTCATTTAAACTTAAACGAGTTTGGCGAATTAATGTACAAGTGTGATACGGACAAAAAAATGGATCTACTTCATAGGTGAGCAAATAACATACGGTTAGTGGTTGTTCTAAATTACGTAGGACAATGGGAAATTCAACCAAGCAGTGGAATAATATAGTGCGGTGTATCCCCTCCCCCTCCCCCTGACTCAAGGTTGCCAACCCAGATGCCGATACTGACTTTGTGATAAGTAGATAGGTGGAGGGTGGCGCATCAGGCCAAAACACAACATGACATGAAAAAACACAACAACAGTTGAGGGCTGCAACTTCACTTTTTAAATGACAATATCCTGGCTGGACTACTGTTGTCAGTGATATAAGTATTTGAAATTAACATGATTTCTTAATGTCTAGTGACCAGTGTTTGGAATAACGCCGTTTAAAAGAACAGCGTTAGGTAACAACGTTATTTTTTCAGTAACGGGGTAATCTAACTAATTACTTTCCCTGTCGTTACAACGCCGTTAACGTTACTGGACGTTAAATGCGGTGCGTTACTATGCATTGATTGAATAAACTGTGTAATCCGAACGCACCCCTGGCTCACAGCTAGTGAGGAGGAGGGTTAATAGTGACGTAAGCGATTATGATTGGCTAAGGCAGAGTCATGTTTCATGGAAGCCAATCAGAGCCAGTGTTTTTACACACTTGCAGGGCTCTCAAGTTTTGAGGACAGGCAAGAGTGACATTCCCCGTCGACAATCACCCCCCCCCCCCCCCCCCCCCCAACACACACTGGCATGGGAGTCGAGCGCTCTAACCACTGAGCTAAAAGCCCAGGCTTCCAACTCAGCGGTTAGAAGCGTTCTTAAGGTTAGGGGTGTGAGGATTTACACGCACAACTAGCATCACCAGCTAGCATACACCAGCCCCAGGTCAGTTACCAGTTGATCCAATATAAGTTTTGCAGAAATATAGCCCGTCTTACTGTATACACACCAATTGAATTGAAATAGAAATTGTAAAGACTTGTATTTTTTGTAATTATTCCATATTTAGTGTAGTCATATCAGAACCTGAAGTAGCCTACAATCCAAATGCAAGCATGAAACTTCAGAGTATTACCTTTCATTTGAGGCCAAGATTATGCTTATGTGGGGTTCATATGCAGTAAGCATTTGATTGCCAGTATGCATTGTGGATAACCCAAAGTCCTATGGGGAGTTTTCATAAGGCATTTTACCAAATGCATGAGCATACCTTGGCAAATAATGGTCTAAAGTACTCATGCTGTCATTCTATATTGATCTACTTTTGCACACAGCATGACAAGACCTAATGCTAGGACTCAAGTCATATCAAGTCAAGACCTAGAGGGCTAAAATGTGGTCAGTTCAAAGATGCTTGTTATCCGGTAGAAAAATAAAAGAATAATCTAGCCTTTGTGACAGTACATCACACAGTTATTCTAATTGTTTTCCAACAGTGTCTCAGCTTTCCAAAAGAGAGCAGACGTTTGATTATTGGCTAAAGTATGTAGGAGCAATGCCCTCCTCCTAAGTCAAAATGGGGCAAAAGTATAATTTATAATTGCTCAGATTTGCAAAAGAAATGATTTGACACATGGCACTGACAATTCAATAATGGGCCTTTTCACCACCTCTGAGCATCCACTAACCTGGACCTTTTAGGGGGCTTTCCTCTCAGGGTGAATGAGAGGATGCTTAATTGCTTTTTACCCGACATTTTTGAATACAGATGCAATGATTAATGCATCCATGGCCAGGATATAATTATATAATATGACGTGATTTTAAAAGTGACCTATAACAATAGGCTATGCAATACACGTTAATTTGTTTAGTGCTAATAAAATGATTAAGCCTATTTGGAGAGAGAGATGTTTAGAATGTGACAATATGTCAGTCATCGTGTGAACGAAAGTATGACTAGGCATAGGCTACTTGTTCTGAGCAAGTGTTGTCAATGAACAGGCTGTGAAACTGTTGGCCAAGTTACAGACAGTCATGAACAACTGATGCTAATTATCTGGGAAGCATTCTCTATAGCAGCAGTCACGTTGTCATTGTTTGTGTCAAACAAGTTGTGGATTTGTTGTAATATTAAAAGATGACTTACTCTGTGCTGAAACCATGAACTGATGCTCGAAGCTCCAAGGTGAACGAAACTTGGAAGAAGTAGGTAACATGTTCACGTTCAACAATTCCAGGATACACGTTTTTCATTGGTTGTTGCGTTAAATCTTACCCAGATACAATACAGTTATTTTCTGGTTCGCTATTGTGTAGCCCCTCTCATTATTTTTGATTGGCTGATAAGTGACAGGCTCAACTCCAGGGGAGACGCGCTTGATTCCTGCCGGTTCCATAGTGAGAGCGGCGCGGCCAGAGACATTTTGGGCGCTGCCGCAGCATATTAAATATATAAATAGTTTTTCTGCGTGAGAAATACAATGTGTGGCGGGAGAGCGGGAGAGCAAAGTTCTCCAAGCAGGAAAAGCTAGATCTTTCTGCCTCACAACAAAAACCTATGACACAGGCTGAAGTCAACCGTAGGTCTGTCGATGTGCAATATCTTGAATTTCCCCTTGGGGATCATTAAAGTATCTATCTATCTATCTATCTATCTATCTATCTATCTATCTATCTATCTAATAAATATCGAAAGTTATGTAGCCTACAAATACCTGCCTGTTCTACTCATTACAACTGGCTGCTCAAAAAATCCAAATTCTATGACAACTTTTTTTTTTTTAACAGTAACGCAAATAGTTACTTTCCCTGGTAACGAGTTACTCTTATCATGGAGTAATTCAGTTACTAACTCAATTACTTTTTGGAACAAGTGAGTAACTATAACTAATTACTTTTTTTAAAGTAACGCAGTCAGCTGAAGTTGACAGAGAATGTCTGCCTGTGTGGAGCTGGGCGGTTTTGCGATCGGTCTATTATTGCTCTTTTTATTTTCCTGCAAATTTAATAGTGTGCGAGGGATGGATTCAAGGGGAACACTCCTCTTTGGGGCCGCCATCAAATGGAGAGCACACAGAGATGTTGAGAGACGACTTATTAGGGATATGCATAGAGAAAGCTTTGCTTCCCAGTGTTGTAGTGCGGAAAGTGTAGTGGAAGGACAGACTGGATGTAGGGAAAGACTAGGTGAGACAGTTTTGGAGAATAGACAGTGACATAGAGGAGAGAGAGGAGAAGTCTGTTAGAAGACATTGTTGTGGACACATCACATTTTGACGAGCAGTCCTTTAGGATGGATCTGCCTGAGGAAGAGACTGACTCAGACCAAGATTCAGATGAGATAGTGGATCAGTCATGTGACCTAGGTGACAGTCTCAGTAACTGGGCATTAACATTTGGAGCTTCCCTAGTGGCTCTCACAGATCTTCTCGGCCTGTTGAGGTTTCATCATCATCATCTCCCTAAGGATTAAGGTTGGGCACTGAAACACGGTTCTAATATGACACCGGTGCCGACGCAAACGGTAGTAACTGCATTGAATAACAATGTGGATTTCGGTGCCTCATTTCGGTGCTTAAATAGCTTCTTCTTTTTTTTTTTTTTTTAATACGAGGCATCACTGCATGTCATGCGCCATCTCTAAGGTCTTGCTCTGATAGCAACACATCCAGATCACATCCAGATACAGTTAGCCAACATAAACACTGGATGAACCAGAGGGGTGCACCACATAGGCGAGTGGACAATGTTTGACAGCTTGCGTGAGCCCAAGTAGCTTACTTTAAAGCGATATCGCGAGCTCCTGTCAATCTAGCAGTGGGCCTAACTACACACAAGCAAAAAGCTATAAAACAACATCAACAGTAGCCTATGTTACACAATATCCTTGCTAATGCGCTAACTGCCATTTATTTTAAATGTCATCAGCAAAGTTGTAAGGTGAAAACTTTATTTCACGCGTGTTCTAAACAACATAATGGCATGATCTTAATCTTTCATTACATTATTACATTACATTACATTTAGCAGACACTTCTTGACCAAAGTGACTTACATATGTCAGCTATATTACAAGGGATCACATTGTCCCCGGAGCAACTTGGGGTTAAGTGCCTTGCTCAAGGGCACAACGGTGGAAGCCGGGAATTGAACCGACAACTTTCAGGCTACTGCACGCTAGCCCAGCTCCTTAACCACTACACTACACCTTTCATGTGCATGAGGCCCATATAGCATCACAATGAATATGAAGATCATGTTAAAAGTTAGCTGGCAAAAACATAAATATGTAGGTTACATACCTGATGTCACTGAGCTGTCAAAGAGGCTACGAAACCATCTCCATATGTTATCGCTAATTAAACTCAGCTGACTGGTGTTAGCGCCTAGCCATAGTTGCTGTTAAAATGCCTACTAGGCTAGCGCTGGGAATCTAAACACTTAAACACCAACATGTAGCCTAACATGTTCAAAACTATTTTGTTATGGGTTATGACATGACATTTCTTGAAGCATTACTTTACTGTTGAAGACAACTTTGGTGTCTAGCGGCAAAATCTGGGTGGTCATACAATAATTATACAATATACCTGCGTTATACTGTATGGCTATTTTGCAAAAACTTATTTTGAATTTGGTGATTTATTTTGTTTATGCTTTTTTTATGATCTTCTGAATGTTAACGGGTAAATAAATCTATATTATTTTTGTACAACATTTCTGCGTTTTTTATCCCCCACCTTCACCACAGACGTCCAGTGTGCCTACATCCCAAAACATAGGGTGACCACTACAGTTGCCAACACATACCAAGTGTCAGGTAGAATACCCACCTAAAGAGCCTAAAAAGTAAGCATTTTGTCACATGGAAACAGACTGAAAGCAGTTTACACACTAAAGGCTTCAATAGTGTGTGCTGGGTCAGGCTTTTACACACAAAGGGGGGCACACAGTCTTTGAGCTTTAGTCAGGTATATAAGTAGGGTTAACCATTGCTGGTCAGTACAGGACTACCACCAACTAACTCCTAACCATGACCATGGGAAAAGTAAGTGATCTGAAACACATCATGTATGTTAATTAATTCGCTATATTGGAAAGCTACTGACCTGGACAATTTTCTATTTTAGATCATCTTTTACGAGGAGAGGAACTTCCAGGGGCGCTCCTATGAGTGCATGAATGACTGCCCTGACATGTCTTCCTACCTCAGCCGCTGCCACTCCTGCAGGGTGGAGAGCGGCTGCTTCATGATCTATGACCGTCCCAACTTCATGGGTAACCAGTACTTCATGAGGAGGGGCGAGTATGCTGACTACATGCGTATGATGAGCATGAGCGACTGCATCAGATCTTGCCGCAACATCCCCATGGTAATAGCCACTATTTGCAATTAATTTGCTATTAATGATCACTGATATTGCTTTGTTGAACAAACTTTGTAACATATTTTCCCATGGACATAATGTTTTTCCCATATTATCCCTCTCTAATACAGCACAGAGGATCTTACAGAATGAGGATCTACGAGAGGGAGAACTTCGGAGGCATGATGAACGAGCTGATGGATGACTGTGACTCCATCATGGACCGCTACCGTATGTCTGACTGCATGTCCTGCAATGTTATGGATGGCCATTGGCTTATGTATGAGCAGCCCCACTTCAGAGGCAGAATGATGTACATGAGGCCTGGCGAGTACAGAAGCTTCAGGGACATGGGATTCAGATGTATGAGCATGAAGCGTATCATGGATTCATGCTATTAAAAAGCAACTGCCTGTAATATTTGAGAATGTTAATTAAAATAATTTGAAGATAAATTGCTTATTTGAAGTACAGTTTTTTTGTGTCCATGATGTTTGAATGGATTATAAAAAGAAAATAATTTTCATCCATCTGGGAGAAGCAGAAAAAGCAGTGGTATTTCCAAGAATCCAGCCAAGCCAAGCAAGCCTAAAGCCCCGTTCACCTATAAAGCGATTCACTCATTACCTCTCACTCATCGCCTCAAAAGTAGACATTTTTACTTTGGAACACAACATTTTACATCACCAGTAGGTATTTTGATGAATTACATCAAGGATGTAGGATTGTTACTCAACGTTCTGTAGGCCAAAATCAAAACATTGGTGAAGATTCTCAAGACTACCAGACGCGAGCCTCTTCTAGGTTGCCAGATGTAATGCAGACTTGGCTAACGTTAATTGACCTGCAGCTGCTTTAACGTTTCTCCAACCATGACCCAGCTACACATTACGGAAACAGTGAAAACAAAAAATACCTCTCTAACCAACGTAACATATTTAGCTGAAGTTAGCGATGCAGATGATATTTAACCTAGGCTACCTGTCGTGGAGAAATATGGCCAGCTCTGCGTCAGACTTGATATTCTTCGTTTGACGAAGACGTCACCATCTCAGGAAGCTCCTCTGATGTCCACTTAATTTGTTTCTTGTTTTAATTTTGAAAATTTGCCTGCCTCTCGTAGGCTACTCGTTCATGACTACAACTGACAGCTGTTGACAGTTGGCCTTTGCTAATTTGGCAACCAAATAGGAGGACGCGCCAGCCCATTATTAATACACTATTCTAAAATGAATCGTTCAAAACATAAACAAAAATTCCAATCCCCGTAATCCAGATCCCCGTAACTCTTTTTTTTCACAGGTTTTACAGGGTTTTACGGGTTATAGTAATGTTGTCAAATAAGCCATTACTTCAATTAATCGTGTTTCCTTACTCTCTGATGACATATGGTGATAATTATGACCGCCGCTAGCAAAGCGGTCATATAGGGATTGTCAAAGTTTTCCCCTTTTTTTGGTCAACGATACCCGGGACACCGAACCACCGGGGCACATGAAATTTGGTGGGTATGTAGCCCCACTAGACTTTTACGGAAAAATTTTGTTTCGTCCCCGGGGGCCACTCCCCCCCCCCGTGCTGGGCCCCCCGAACCGCAAAAAAAGCAGTTTTTCCTAAATAACTACCTGAACCGTGGCACTGAGGATGAAGAATCTTTTATGGTATGTTGGTCTCAAGGGCCCACATCAACCTGGCCCATAATCACTCATTTGTGATTTGCACCCACCCGGTAA
Source organism: Alosa sapidissima (assembly GCF_018492685.1). Lineage (NCBI taxonomy): Eukaryota > Metazoa > Chordata > Actinopteri > Clupeiformes > Clupeidae > Alosa > Alosa sapidissima. The sequence goes on from NC_055958.1 coordinate 16,748,586, forward strand.
AAAATGCAAATGCAATATTATTCTGCTTTAATCGCCCCTATCTTCAGTTAAGATGTTCAGAACTGCACCAAATTTTATGTGTATGATTGACCTGGCATTCTCTGGGGGTATGCCAAGTTTCGTAGAATTTCATCCATGGGGGGGTCTAAAAAAAATTAGGTTATGTGTACATTTAGTGACTGTACACTCATTGGCCTGTAGATGGCGGTGCACACATATACACATGCACACACACACAGGCACCCACATACTATCGGTATTAGAACGGCCGATACATAATTTCAGTAGGATTAAAAGAAAGCCAAATATTCATCATCATCATCATCATCATCATGGCTGCATTTCCAGTATTGGCGATAAGTAGTCGTTTGTCCACTAGATGGCGCATCGTTGCAGTGAGACGTAATTTTGTTGGAAGTTAAAAGTGGGTTGGAAAAACAACGGACGCTTCCTACAGGACCGCAGAGATAGGACGATGTTCACATGAAATGTAATTCCCATTTGTTCTTGAAGCTGAAATAAATCTGAGGATGTTTATCGGACATGCTTGGTTTTTACTGCAGGTACGTTAATCTTATAATATCAATAAGGACCTAGGTAATGTTACCGTTAGCGTTGGTTGAGTGATGGAGGCCAATTTGATTGATTGCATTTGTAGAAAACTATAAATGCGGTTATACCAAGCAAATTGATAGCAGCACTGTAATTGTATCTTTCGACTGTCATTTGTTGCACGTGCTACAAAAATCATTCTGTGCAATGGAAGATGTACCAACGTTACACCGGTCTGATACAGTTTTGCGTGCGTGCAGGGTGTGAGAGGGGAATCGATGTGCTTTGATTCCAGCTTGGTAGTTGTATTAAAAAGCACGTGTGTGTGTGTGAAGTATCCAAACAATTACACCTTCATTTCATTATGGCTGCTTTAGCAACACACCTTAAGCTACTGTGTAGTGGGTCCCATTTAGAAGTGGCTACTTCATTCGCGCTTTCCTTGACTCATGGAGCTGCGTGAATTTTATTACAACTTCTCGCCACAATATGACAGTTTAAGTTTATTTGTGTCGCCAGCATAGCCTATTGACAATTTATGTTGTAAATGCCTACCTTATAAGCCTACCTGTAGCTTAGGGAAGCTAACAGCTTTCTATTAGGATCTAGTTTGTTAGTTACAGTTTTGTCATAACTCCCTGATGCATTTTTGCATTTAGAATAGCCAGAGCGTGGATATCTCAATCGGAAAATGAAACAATATCGGGTGCCTATGGACTAGGCTGGGTGAACCCAGCCTGATCTGCCCGCTATTTATTTTTTTGATTTCTTAAAAGATTGAGCTTGGTCTGGTGAAAGCCAGACTAGCCATGGACCTCAGTTACACAATGCAAGGGAACATGAATCAGCCTATATTTGCACGAACAATAACGGACAACAGCTCTTCAACTTTGGCTCGTTAAATTGTGTATGAACAGTCCAGCGACGCATTTCATCAAGGCCCATTTGGACATGTCAGTTATTTGCACCACTGGTTAGATGTAAAACAGCATTTCGTTTCAGACTACTGTTACTTAATTTGTGCATTGACAATAAAGTATCACATGAACTAAAGATGACTAAAATCTTATGTAGAAGAAGAAACATTCACAAAAAATCCATCCATCCAAAAATTACCTTTGTTTTTGATAGCTGTTGAAAACGGCATGGAACTGACAGAGATGTTTTTGTTTATAAATAAATAAATAACATTATGCTGATACCTTTTGCTTTTCCCAAATACAATGTAGCCTACAGGTGTAAGTGACCTTTCATCAATCTAATTGCAATGGATGAACTGTGATGAACTGCCCTACTTGTGATTGTTTAGAGATTTTAAAGGTTTTATAACAATGCTACATCTTCTTTTCTACAATCTATTCACCTTTTCAGCACCAGTAGGCTACTTTCTGTGCAGCCGCACACACACACACTCAGGCATGCCAAACAAGCATACACAAAAGTTTCAAGAGTGGGGGATGGAGTAAAAGATGGAGACAAATTGAAGTGTGCTTTATTTTCGCGGAACGGATGTACAGGACTGAGCGGCGGTCATATTTTGTACCGCTATGCGGTACATCTAGTTTTTGGAATGGTTGCAATTTATTTTCCATTATTTCCTACATACTGGTCCTTTAATTGTTAAAGATTTTGCAATGTGTAGTCGTCATAGTCGTTTTTTAAATTGTCCTTAAAATAGTTGAGAGAATTGCTTTCAAACTTAAACTGTTTACAATGTTGTTAGTCGCTTTGGTTAAAAATGTGTCAGCCAAATGTAATGTAATGTATTGTAAACTTGCAGACAGCACCAGAAAAAGACTAAACTATACAATTTGTTAATAATTATATAAACAAATATAGCATAAAATACACAAAGACCAAAACAAATTGTGCATTGAGGCTAATGTTGCCAGTTGCAGAGAGGGCCCAATAGCCAATTTCACCCCACCACCTCTGTGTCGGGTTGAATGGCTAAATAGCCCATGGAACAAAAAAATTCCTCAGTCTTTCAGTTAAGCTTGACAGAGACAGGAGTATGCCACTAAACATGCTTCTCAGCCTGGTCAATGTAGTATGTAATGGGTTGCTATTGACCATTTACTGAGGCATTATGATGTGCAAAATGCATTGTGCATGGAAAAGTTCAAAGAATTTCAGGTGAATATCAGAAGGCAACTGCAAGATCCACGGTGTCTTGCTGTGACTGCTTTGAGACGAAACATAGTGTACTCTAAGTGTGAGTGCATTGCCTTCTTTATCGAGCCAACAATTCCCTGCGATGGAGGAAGCCTTTGAAAGGAAGTTAAAGTATGCATAACTAGTAGCAGAAGCAAAGTAACAAAACTGGCAATCACACACAAGACCAGTGGTGATAGGTGCTAGAGGTTCGCTGGTCACTGAAAGGAGCTGTGAAGGAGTTGTCTGAGACTAGTGAAAGGCAAGCCAATGGCAATGGTGTCTTTGGTTGTGACATGTCTTAACCCATCATGAGTGTGGAGGGGTTTGAATTCAGGACAGCAGATCTGCCTTGAGCCTTCTGGAGGCATGGGCCTAATTCAATGAAACACAGATGAAGGAAGGTGCCTGCTTGATAACCCCAGTTACAAGCTCAAAGGCTGCTCTGTGTATGGGCATTCAGGCTACTGGGCTTGCTAAGAGCCTGCATCAATGGGACATAAACACTTGTCAAAGAAACCTACTTGTTACTCACAAAGGCTGTTCTTTTGGTGATGTTTTCTGCTGTTTTGACTTTGGTTGGGTATTCGGCCGATTGGCTTGGCTTTGCAAAGAGCCTGCATGCAGCAGCCAGCTGCTGGGGCAATAGCATAAGAGCTAGTTACACTAGGAAACTAAACAAGCTGATTAAGAAGGTGGGATCTGTGCCTGGGGACTGCTCTTGGACACCTAGACTTGGTGGTTGAAAGATGGATGTATGAACTGCTCAAGCTAATGGCCAATACATCAATGTGGCAAAAGCTGCTTTGTTTGTGATGTTGTTGATGCTTTGGATATTTGGTTGGACGCTCAGACTACTGGCAGCCTAAATTGTATCGTGAAGGAGGACCTTTACGAATCTCGAGTACAACATGCGGCACGTTTGCGACTGCCATCAGCCATTTGTGCTTTGTATCCCGTGTCATGCTGTGTAACGCTTAAAGGGACACTTCAGCAATTAGCATTAAGCTTTGTATCAGTAGATACCTGGTAGTATTTTTGAATGACCGTGCTTTCCTCCCTCATGTCACCCTGAGACGAGAGATTTCTGTATTTTTTGTCTGGAAAAAAATCCTCCGATGACGCAAAAATCGCCATTTGGCGTCATCGGTGGAATTTTTGGCCAGAGGTTGGAGACTACATCGCTAGTTCTGCATGTTTTCAACCCGCCCATAAGGGGTAGGATTTCTTTTACTGTCTATGGGGGTGTGACCTCACTCCCAGAATTTAGTAATAGTGTCCGCCATCTTTCTTTTATGCTAAGCTAACAGGTTAGGCTCTTGCTCTATGGAGAAAGCTGAAAAGTAGCATAATATAGTGAATACATTTTTCAGGAGGATCTCGAAGGTGAGAGACTGGGGAAAGGCAATTGTCTTGGTTTGCCTGCCTGTGTTCCTTCCTGACTGGTCTAGGTACTGTGGCTATCAAGAAACTCTTAATGCTCAAGATGAGCTATAATAAGTTTGACATGGTTCATATATTTCTTTTTAATTAAAAGTTCAAGTTGGATATGGTTTATTTTCTTATCTTTAGTGTTTCTCCATTAGAGTAGCCTATTTGAGAAATAGTCATTCAAATTGGGAAAAAAGGTTGACAACATACAATAATGACAATAATTCCTCCCTCATGGTCTGGATGAATGAAAGAGGCATAGGGGACAAAATATACATAGTCTAAAGTTTAAATTAAACATACATAGTTTAACCTATGTAAACATTCTACAAATTACTTTTATAGCTTATACATGCATGTTACAGTAAACATTATGGTGCTCTGGGCCTTTGATTGAGGAAATTTTCCATAACAGGACCTCGCTGAAGTTTAATTGAATACCCCTGATATAGCAGAATCAGCACCTTAATTAATGTCAATATTACCACCTCTGGCCTGCTGTGAAAAAATGGTCCTTCTGCTCATTTGTATTACAGGTTTGGGCCAAATCAGTGTTTTGTATTTTAAACGCATCTCCTGACTTCCGGTTGAATTCCGGAAAACAGACCTGGGACAAATCTGTACACCGAAAAAAACAGCATTGCTAGCTGAGCTGACACCTCTATCAGGTGCAGATCTGACCCACAGTCAGAATAACAATTTATTCACCAGTAAACCATAAAGGTAAATGTGACCAATATCACTTAAGTTGAATGTAAAGTAAAACTTAGGTAGGTAAACATACTGCAACAAAGGAACAAAGGAACAAACTAAGCTTAACCAAACAACAAACTTAACAAGTTAACAAGTTAGAATGTCAAGGAGAGAGAGGGAGGGAGAGAGAGAGAGAGAGAGAGAGAGAGGCAAAGACCTCCCACCAGCAGCAGTAGAGATCAATACACCTTATCTCCAAGAGCAATCCTGCTTTCATCTGAATATGCAGGACCCTACTATTCGGCCTGCAGTTCATTGGTCATTTGGTGTGAAAACATAGGTGCGAGGGAGAAGGAGAGAGAGGGAGAGAAAGAGAGCATGATCTTCCGACAAAAATGTGCATTTCTAGGAGAGGGAGAAAGTGAATGCACAGCCGCACCCGCGTAAGTGCCGATTATTTCTGGTGGTAGAGTAATGGATACCTACAAGAATTGTTTTGAAAAAGACAAAAAAAGATGTAGGCAACGAATTAAATGTTAGGTATCCGCGCTGTAGGTATCCGCACGCACAGGGTTTGGACAGCGGGTTAAGTGAAATACATCAACCTATTCTGTTCTTGCTGTTTGTCTCACGATACAGCCCGTAGTCTACTGAAACTATAGAAAGCCCCAGACGAATAGGCAAGATGTTTTGTGGTGCGTCGGGAAATGAGACATTTTATTTTTTCCCGAAAAGTAGGGTAGCCACTGGCCATGGCTACACCACTTAGGGCCTCCTCGACGAGATGATTGCCCACGGATAATTTGCGGCACAATTGAATGGTAGGCCCTAGCCTATTATGGAACCACGGACCAAAAGAAAAAGAAACAAAACATTTTCCTGATTAGAAAATCAATTAGGGGGTAGTGGTGTGAGCGCTCATTCAATGTAGGCTATGACGTGTGTAGAAGCAACAAACAACGTTATTCAAAACAACGAACGAAGCGGATCCTTGCTGTCCATGAAAACAGCATAGAGTCTCGTCTACTCTAATCAAAAAATGGAAATAACAGGTCTTTGAATTGGCACGCGAAATTAGACTGTTGTAGGCCTATAGTAGCAAATATCGTAGCAAATAGCCTGGTGATGACACAGCTTTTAAAACATTTATTTCACTCTCGCTGGAGAACGGGCTGTTGCACAGACAAATTAATTATGGTGATGATCTGCATCTCCGTTCACCAAAAGCTATGGTTTTGCTGACCCATTTGCACAATAAATTCTGACAGGTTCTCCCCATTGTTAACGTGCGACATTTCTCCATGTGGGGTAGTGTCAAGCACTGAAGTGATAGCCTATTGCAGGTAGGCTAGGCAATATTCAGACAGAAGACTGACACTGCTTTCTCTGTTGGTATTTCTGTCCCTCCGAAAACTGTGTTAAAATGGTGTTTTTAGCAGTCAAAATGCAATTTTCATGAGCTTAACCATTAATGAAATTAAAACAAACATAAACAAAGCAGCCAGATGCCTCTTCATAAAATAACAAAGACACCTTCAAAAACAATAACAAGTTCTATCGTGAGACTGCATGACATTTGGAGCAGCGTATCGGTAGGCTAGCCTATATTAACAGAAGATTTTCGCAGAGACGTAGTGTAGGCTTATCACCCATCGCAATAAAAGCTCATCAGGGGGTAATATTGTGGAAACAAACGTTGGGTAGGCTAAATTTATGGTCCATACTGTAGCATACTGGCGCGTATTAAACTCAAAGCGGCAAAAGCCAACGTTCCGAACCCTGCTCACATGTGCCTCCTGGTGGTTGTTTGGGTCATTGCAGCTTCATTTGGGAAATATAAATAAAAGACGAGTGATTCATGCGTGAGGTCACGTGAAATTTTTTGAACAAACAAAAAATAGTTACAAACAAATAATAAAAACAAAGATAGGCATGATAGGCAAGTCTGATTTCCTTCCTGCCTTCTGTCCTGCTGGTTGATATACTGCAAAGATGCTTTACTGGACTGGAGTTTGAAATTATTATTTTTTTGTTCAAATTGCAAATGTCCCTTACTATTTCCTATCTTTGTTTTATTAGGGAGTGAACAGAGGATGTGGAGAAACATGGAAAACACTGTGACACAGACCAATATGTATGGATGCCATTAGGGATAGTACTTGTAAAAAACTGCAGCCCCCTTTCAGTAGCTCAGGCAACATTCATGCTATGGCTCTCTGACAACATCACCAAATGTTTCCTGTAAAGAATGTTCTGCCAATTTTCTATCATTGTCCGCTGAGAGGTGTTCTCAGTCATAACTGTTTTATGTAGTCCTATCATAACAAAAAATCATAATCCATTTAAAATATAATTATATTTCTATAAGTACATTCTGCTAAGCTGTTGTTAAAATTACTAAAAATATGCCTGATGTAGTAATGTGCCTAATTAAAGGAACTGGAAACTTGATTGAAATAAATACCTAATTTTAAATTATTTATTTAAATTATTAAATTATTAATTAATTATTAGAATTAAGAATTCAATTTGACTATAGTGACAACATTTTCCAGAGATATTTGTCAACATATGAGTGATAAATAGCCTAATGATGTGCTCTCAATCAGCACCTGGAAACAGTACTAACTAACATTGCTATTGTACAATACTGTACAGTATTGGTAAAACAAATTATTCATCCCTGAATCTTAGGTTTGAGGATGGATGTTGTGATTGGTCATTTTGTCCAAACCAATGAATTTAAACAGTATAGTCCAAAAAAGGTTAAAAAAAAAATGTACAGTAGAGTACAGTGCAGTACAGTGATATCACATACAATATGTTTGAGACTATTCCAGCATCAGACTGCGTGTTTTGTCAGAACTTCTGATGAATCAGGTAAACCTAGAGTCAGGTGTACCAGGTGAGCAATGGGTGCTTTCTACAATTATGAGGCTACACCTAAAGGGCCTAAAATGAGGGCCTGTAGTAACATGGAAACATGAAACAAAAGCACTTTGACACCATATAGCACTCAATGGTGTGTTGCTGGGTCAGGCTTTTACACACAATGGGGGGCGACAGACCATGTCATGTATAAAAGTTGGGGTGAACGCAGGCAGTTGATGAAGGAATCTCTCGCAGGTCAATAACCATGGGAAAAGTGAGTGACTTAATAGACACAACCCATCTTGGCATGACTTCAATTACAAATAATAGCTTGTGCAATTCAGTGCGTTCATCCCTGTATTGACCAAAAATGATCTTTTTCAGATCATCTTTTACGAGGACAGGAACTTCCAGGGTCGCTCCTATGAGTGCATGAGCGACTGTTCCGATATGTCCTCCTTCCTCAGCCGCTGCCACTCCTGCAGGGTGGAGAGCGGCTGCTTCATGATCTACGACCGTCCCAACTTCATGGGTAACCAGTACTTCATGAAGAGGGGCGAGTACTCCGACTATATGCGCATGATGGGCATGAATGACAACATCAAATCCTGCCGCAGCATCCCCATGGTAAAGATGTTAGAAACCACTGATGATTGAGTTTTTATCAATAAGTGTTGAGAGAAATGCCTCATGAACTTTCATATCTATACTCTACAGCACAGAGGACAGTTCAGAATGAGGATCTACGAGAGGGAGAACTTCGGTGGTCAGATGCACGAGCTGATGGATGACTGTGACTCCATCCAGGACCGCTACCGCATGTCTGACTGCCAGTCCTGCAATGTTATGGATGGCCACTGGCTCATGTACGAGCAACCCCACTTCAGAGGCAGAATGAGTTACATGGCTCCTGGAGAGTACAGAAACCTCAGGAACATGGGATTCAAGTGTATGAGCATGAGGCGTATCATGCACTCCCTCTATAACTAAAAGGATACTTTAGATGTCAGTAAGCATTTATTAAACATTTTCAAAAAATGAAAATTATTCTCAAGTCTTTTATTCATTTCCCTGAATTAATGAAAAGGCAAAAAATAGTGAAATACTGTGGACACATCCAATGGACACCTACACTTATTTCACTATTTTTTGCCTTTTCATGTCCATCGTTTCTCCATAGCTCCTGTGACTACTGGAATCATTATAGATATGCAAGTCATAGTTATAATGGACCTTTTACAAAATTCCGCTCCAGAACGGTTATAGTCCAATCCTACATTAGCAATGGTCTATATCCAAGGAATTTTGTCAAAGTTTGGACAATCAGCAACATGCTGAAACAGTGTGTCTATGGGATTTGTAATACAGACACTTTTCCAAAACCGAAGCCTCAACCAAAGAGACGTCACCAACATGGGCACAGTAACCTGGTAACATAATTTTACAGAAACATTACATTTTGCCTATATAAATGCTGGCTATAAACAACACACACACACATTATATATTGGACGTATTTGTTCATTTATTCACTCATTCATTGTAGTAACTGTGGCCTACATTGTTAGTGAAGGTGTCACTAGCCTTAGTGCCAACCACTGAACGGTATCACTGCAGATTTCAAAGCTGCGATGACCAATGTTGAGAAAGATTTTACATTACAATTACATTTATCCCTTTAGCTAATGATTTTATCCAATGAAATTAATTATTATGGAAGCTAATAATTACAGCATATGCTTCTTGAGAGTAACACTTCAGTTGTGTGTCTGGTGTAGCCTGCCTGATGGGCTTTGACCTGAATAATAATCGTCCCCCATTTGTTGTTGATTTTGATATTTTAAATATATCCCCTCCACTGTGTACTGCAATCCCTTCTGCCTTGCATAGGATGATATTAAAGATGTGTCTGCCCAAAAAATGTTGCTTATTTTCTCTGGGAATTCGTCCATGGTCTAGTTTTCCTGACGACAACTCTATCATTGTCTATGGCTACTTCTTGGGTAGTTCTGCCATGTTTGAATGGGGAAAAAACAATCAGAATGAACGTAACAGGAACAAAAATATTTATGTGAACAATAGTAAACACAATCATTTCCATTTTAATTGTTTTGAATCCAAGATGCTGCCGCAGATGAGAGCCTCGGTACAACGCTTTCTCTTGTTTGTATTGTTTTTGTTTATTTTGGTGGAAACTAGCCATGCAAACTGGATTATTTTCAGCAGAGAGAAACTGTTTTCTATCAAGCAACAAACTCCAGAAACAATTTCACCTAACTTCATCGATCCAGAAAGGAACATCGAACTTTTGATCGGAGGAGCAGTCGCTGTTTATGGGAGAAGGAAACGCAGACGGGGGGAAATGCGCCGGTGCGCTGGTGAGACTTCGCCAGCAAGGATTTCGTTTGCCTCTTCCAGCAATGCATTTGGCGAACATTCAGTCCCTAACCAACAAAATAGATGAGCTGCTTCTTCTGAACAAGACAAACAGGGACTTTGCTCGATCTGCTGCCGTCTGCTTCACCGAAACCTGGCTCAGTGAACTCATTCCTGACAATAGATCTACCCGGGTTCGGTTTACATCGTGCAGATTGTCAAAAACAGCTATCAGGGAAGACAAAAGGAGATGGAATCTGCTTCTACATAAATTAAGGTTGGTGTACAGAGGTCACATTTCTTAGAAAACACTGCAGCCCAAACTTGGAATCACTTTTTCTGAACAGTAAGCCGTTCTATTCACCGCAGGAGTTCTCTTAATTCATTCTGGTCGGTGTTTACATTCCACCCCAAGCCGACGTGGGTGATGCACTGCAAACTCTCACCGATCTGGTAAACTTTTCAGAACACAAATATCCGGACTCATTGCTCATTATTATGGAAGATTTTAACAGAGCTAAATTAAACCTGATTAATTACTGAAATTCAGACAGCACATTAACTGTCCCATCAGAGACAATAAAACATTGGATCACTGCTATACAGTTCTTAAAGGGGCATACCACTCTATTCAACGCACAGCTCTTAGTTGCTCTGATCATTGCTTGATTCATCTCATTCACACTTACAAACGAAAACTAAAATCTGCAAAGCCTGCAATCAGAATAGTAAAGTGGACAAATGAAGCGAAGGAGGAGCAGAAAGACTGTTTTGACTGTACAGACTGGAGTGTTTTTGAAGAAGCCACAGGTGACCTGGACGAACTTACTGACACAGGGCTTTCAGACATACGTGTAAGATCGGAGGTTCTGCGGATGTTATATCTGAACAACATAAACGGTCATATGGAAGTCCGAACTTAGCCGGCTGTTCTACTGCTCCCCTCCTAGTATTTTCATCCGGACATTATGTAAATGAGCTGTGTCTGAACTAAGCGGTTAACATGCGGTTAAAATTCACACCACGTGAGGAAATGTCGATGACGTTTCTTTCGTGCGTCCATGTGGCGGGAGCACTTAAATGCCAGGGTCATGATGGAGTGGCATAGTGCTGTCCAGAAAATCTTCAAGAATGCCGACCAGGAAAGACGAAGACATCACAGAGCTACTGTCCATGAGGGCAGACAGCGTCGTGATGGAACACATGAAGGGAACGGCAAGAGACACGTTGATGTACGACCTCATTGCAAGGGAGCTGCAAGCCAAAGGAATTCAAAAGACCAAATCATCATAAGCAGAAGCCGCTGAAAAGGCTTGACGACAATAACAGGAGTATTTAATAGATTATGTTAGCCAACACGGTCGGTTTTCTGTTCATTGATAGCCTTTTCATGACCTCACTGCTGAGCCTGATATTTGTTGAGAAAGAATGCCTAGCCAGAGAAAACGAAATGAAAATGAGACTACTGTAGTTTGCAGGAGCACACAAAAGGCATGTGAATGGCAGATTATCATTTAGGCTGCCATTCAACGAAATGCAGGCACGTTTGATGGACTGTAGTTATCAGGTGCGTACTTCTTGCCCATGCAGGTGTTCCCCAGACCCCTCGTTCAGTCAGATTTTATGAGTCTCACTGGGCCTGCAAAATGCTGCTATGACGTAGTAGGCCTAAGATGGGTTTCCTATCCTATACTTGCTCACCTTAATTTTTTCCTAATTATGCAAATTATTGCAGGGGGGGGGGGGGTACTTTTTATAGGCACTGTATACAGAACAATGCAGGCAGGCAGGCAGGCATCAGTGACAACATAACATTGATTAAGTCAGACACAGCATGAAAGAAGGAGTTGAGGTAGAAGTGGGTCACAAAAAAAAGGTTCTTCTTTACCAATTGGTCATATCAAGGCACAAATATTTATCTCATCAAACCCATTCCATATTAGTCAAAACTGAAGCAAACAACCATAGTAGATATCTGCAGATTTCTTACCTGACAGCAGACACAAGTAGATGATACACCTCCAGACAGGTGTAAAAGCACTGGGCACATGTATCCACTTTGACACTGCCATCTCACAGCCTTGACACAGAGAATTTATAGTATAAGTACAAGTATAAGTATATATACACTCTTTTGATCCCGTGAGGGAAATTTGGTCTCTGCATTTATCCCAATCCGTGAATTAGTGAAACACACTCAGCACACAGTGAGGTGAAGCACACACTAATCCCGGCGCAGTGAGCTGCCTGCTACAACAGCGGCGCTCGGGGAGCAGTGAGGGGTTAGGTGCCTTGCTCAAGGGCACTTCAGCCGTGTCTACTGGTTGGGGTTCGAACCGGCAACCCTCCGGTTACAAGTCTGAAGCGCCAGTAGGCCACGGCTGCCCCCATTATAGTAAATGTCATTAAAAAAACTGAACATTTTGAGAGATGACTGTATAACTTGTAATTAAAATAAAAGTATAGGCAGTTAAACCAAAGACATGACATCAGCATTTAATCATTTCATTTACAACGGACTATGACCGATGTCAACAAGATAAGAAATACTTTATTCATCCCGAAGGACATTTGACAGTCATAAAAAACCCTCCTGTGCATGTAAACCAACACAAACACAAAAGTAAATTCAGTAAAAAAAAAAAATCAGCAATCAGTTTAAGAAAAAAATTAAGTAAGACAATAAAGTCAGATCACATCAGTCATCAGCCACATCACTGCAGCAAAGAGGTGAAAAGTTGTACAGTTTGATTTCTTTCGGAAGGAATGACCTCCTGTGTCTCTCAGAGGAACATTTGGGGGAGATTAGCTAGCCGCTGAAGGTACTCTTCAGCTCAACAAGCCTATCATTTAGGTCATAGGTTCTCAAAGTGCGGCCCGGGGGCCAATGGCGGCCCGCGGAAACATTTCTGGCGGCCCGCGATAGCATCTGTAAAACTGTTAAAACTGTACAACTGTAGCCTACTGTGTGCTTTGAAAAGAATGAATCTTCGTTTTGTGGTGTTTAGTGGCTGTCAGGTTTCCCTGTGGTGCTTTGGTAGCTGGAATTGGCCCTGAATAAGGCCTATGCTGATAAGAAGCAAGGCACACTGAGACTGTTTCTAAATAAGTTTGTACTTGAAATGGACTGCAACCAGAACTGTTATATCCCAAATTTGTCTGTTGAGGGTAGAGAACCCCAGGGATTGTGTGTGCATTGCAATTTATTTTAATATTTTCACAAGTTTTGCCAGGTTTAGCCTCAGTTATGAATTAAAATGTGTTTAATGCAATAAATATAAACTGTAGAGATGCAACATGGTCATTAAAATGATTACAAATGGGATTTTTCCCCCCCGCCCCTTTGGCGGCCCTCAGTTCAATGTTGGGTTCCTGAATTGGCCCTCACCAATCAAAACTTTGAGAACCCCTGATTTAGGTAATGAGAGGTGTTGTTCAGGATGCTCATCAGCTTGTGAAGCATCCTCCTCTCTGCCACCACCTTCATTAAGTCCAACTGAATTTCACCCCCTATGACACTGGCTTTCTTAATAAGCCTGTTTAGTCTGTTAGCATCCCTCTCATGCCACATCCCCAGCACACCACTGCATAAAAATGGCACTCCATTTAAGACTGGTAGAACCTGTAGCATCTGTAGCAGATGTTGAATGACCTTAGTTGCCATATAAAGTAACAGATCCTTCTTTCAGGATTTGTCCTTTCTTGTAAAGTGCCTCAGAGTCCATAGACCATTCCAGTCTATCTTTTAGTGGGTGTTACAACGCACTGAAAAATATTTTTGATGGCTAACTTTTCTCATTTGACTTCATAATATTTTTTTGAAAACTAGGACTTAACATTGGAGCTGCTCTTCGATAGGAACGAAACCACTTGGGGCGCTGGTTTTCACTTTCCCTCCCTATAAGTAGATGTCACTTCTGTTGACGTTCAAAACAGAGAGCTAGCTCGCTACACTCTCTCCCTCCCTTCTGTGCAATTGGAACTCTCCCAAACGTGCATCTCATCGGTGATTTGCTGGAAGAGTTTGTTATGTTTTTATGGGCCAGGTTCGCCCAAGTTGTTTTTGTGGTCGTTTCTAGAGCCTAGGCTCTCCACGGAGACCATATTTTTTTCGGGGCACAGGCAGCTAGCGGATGGTGAGGTGATGTTAGCTGCATGTGACAAAAATATTTTAGCTTAGAAACTGTGTTACATCGCTTATAGCACCTTTAACTCAACTGTCAGCCTATTGATACGATTTGCACTAGCTTTGCACCAATTTCGGGGTAACCTGTTTAATAATAGAGTATATGGCTATAAAATAAGCTTTGCATTTTGTGTTCACCTATATGCCCATAAGATGTATCGAAGTTATGTTATTTGACATTGTTTCATATGGCTTTGGTGGTGGTGTTGAAGCCTATAATAGCCCAATGTTTTCTTGTCAAGTGCTCTGATTGTGGCATGTTTCATAATAAAGAGCACAAAAGAAATACCTTATGTCCTCCATAGTAGAACTTTATGTAGGCCTGCACATTTAGGAACAGATAGTAGGTTCTGTCTAAAGTTGAGCAACATAAAAGTCAGGTAAATGTTACACATTTAAATATATATGGTAAATGTTCTTTAAATATATTCTTCCCTTTTATGATGTCATCACTCAGGTGTGTTTTGAAATGCGATCTTGACAGAAATGTTGTCATAGTGCATTTAATGAAACAATTTAAAAAATGTGTGCATCTCTGATTAATCTACACATATGCAAAAATCTAGAAGAAATATATGTATTTCTTTATGAGATTTTCCTTTTTCTCAGAATAAATTTGTTTCCCTTCAAGGGTGGATATTTCCTCATTGTTTTCATTGTGAGAGTACAATAAATCGCCAAAAGATTACTTTTTATACCTGTTTTTAGTCAACTTTACCGAAGGTGCCAATAATTCTGGTGGGTCCTGTATCTTTATTTTACATTCGACTGCTATTTACAGGGTCTTCCTATTTCTCTGAACTGGTTTTACTATACGTGTTGTTGTATCTCTCTCTGGAAGGTGGTTAGTAGATTAAAGACTACTTTTTCAATAATTTTGCCATTAAAAGGTAGATTGGATATGGGCCTGTAATTGTTTGGCATGGGGGCATCCAGGTTATTCTTCTTGAGAAGGGGCTTTACAACAGCTGTTTTCAGGGACTTAGGGAAATGCCAGACAGCAATGATACATTTAAAATGTCAAGGACATCTGCCGCTATAAGGTGAAAAACAGTTTTGAAGAAATGTGGTAGGCAGAATGTCTAAGCCACATGTGGAATAGCTGAGATTATGTACCATTTTCTCAAGAGTTTCATAGTCTATCAAGCTGAACTCTGACATGAAGTTAAGTTTCCCTCCCTTTATAGCTGGAAGTTCTGGATGTTGAGTTAGTAATTGAGAAGATGTGTTGAGTCTGATTATGTCAATTTTACCTTTGAAAAAAGATGCAGAGAGGTTCAGGTGCTAAATGTGAATGGGGAATTTGTTAACTTCTCAACGGTTGAAAATAGTAAAGTGTTATTTGTTCTACTGATAATGTTAGAGAAGAAAGACTGTCTTGCTTTGCATATTTCATAGTTATACATGTATGAGCATCTCTTTATGGATTTCATAGTGGATCTGAAGTTTGTATTTGCACCATTTTCTTTCAGAATTTTAATGGAGCAATGACAACTGATGGAAACAACCAATGACAACTGACAGTAAATCACTTGACTTCTGAATACCTTTTTTTGAGGATGTGGAATTGTTGTTCAGACAGGATGAACAAATGCATCCCACGGAGAAACAGGAACTCAGACAATGATCCCCCAAATTCGTTTTTGACACTCTGGACAGCTTGCTCTACGATGACCTCTGCTGGTTAATAAAAATAACACATCAACAGCTGTCATCTTCCTCTTAATTAACAATAGCAGTGACTGTAAAGTAACACTGTGTTTCCTTAAAGCATTGCCTAGCAATCAATGTGATGACTGTCGACAAATGACAAAATTCAAAATAATGGTCGCTGTTTAATGTGACTATGTTTGTAACAAACCACTGGTCTGGGATACTTGATAAGATAAGAGATGCATATAGAACATGCACTGGGAAGTTTGATCACTCATGATGAAAATACAGGTTCACCTATGAAACTCTTTTCTGCTGCCCAAACCTTTTCATTCTGAGTTCACTTGTGCACTTATGCTTTTAATTCCAGCATCTAAACTTGTTGTCTAAGGTTCCCGTCTTTGCCACTTTGCCTGGGATCACTTAGATTAATCAGATTGAAGAACAACTATGTGGTTTTATTTGGTAGCTCGGTGGTGGAATATTTCAAACATGCTGCCATTTTGACATTATTATATGACTTCAAAGCCAAAATTGGTAGGCAGTTGAATGACTGGCCAAGGTGGCCTAGGCAGGCTCGCAGACCATTCAATCTTGGCAGCATATCATGGGTGGCATTAATGGCTGGCTGGGCTGGTTAGCTTCAGCCAGCAGTCTATGTCTGGCCATTCGCCAGAATTGGATTTCTTGATGAAAAGGAATTCCTCCACAGATATCCATTTGAAAAACTCAAATGCCCACTACATTTTCCACACCGCATCTCAATCTTATTTGTCTTTGATGTTTTAGTTACTTGTGATCAGTTGGTCAAGAAGAAGGGCAAAGGTAAGTACAAGGATACAAGGAAGTTTATCGTCACATGCATATAGTTACTGGAAGTAAGAAATGCAGTGAAATTATGTCTGGTGTCAGCCTATTTGTGCATTTATGGGGGGGGGGGGGGAAGTGCAGTAGAAGAGGGGTTTAGTAGATTAAGGGCTGCATAAGAAAGGTGGGGGAGGATTGGGATGGGGGGGGGGCACCAACAAGGAGCACCCAAGAGCAACAGAGCAAGGAAGAAACCTTGGGCAGATCCACGGCTGGTGTGTGGTGTGTGTGTTGGGGGGATGACAGGGGAGATGGGATAGTGTGCTGTGTATGTGGGGAGAGGGCAGTGTGCAATATGTGTGTTGGAGAAGCTTCCTCATGAGACAATGTGCTGTGTATTGGTGTAAGTGTAAATAACACTTTACTATTTTCAACCGTTGAGAAGTTAACAAATTCCCCATTCACATTTAGCACCTGAACCTCTCTGCATCTTTTTTCAAAGGTAAAATTGACATAATCAGACTCAACACATCTTCTCAATTACTAACTCAACATCCAGAACTTCCAGCTATAAAGGGAGGGAAACTTAACTTCATGTCAGAGTTCAGCTTGATAGACTATGAAACTCTTGAGAAAATGGTACATAATCTCAGCTCTTCCACATGTGGCTTAGACATTCTGTTCAAAACTGTTTTTCACCTTATAGCGGCAGATGTCCTTGACATTTTAAATGTATCACTGCTGTCTGGCATTTCCCTAAGTCCCTGAAAACAGCTGTTGTAAAGCCCCTTCTCAAGAAGAATAACCTGGATGCCCCCATGCCAAACAATTACAGGCCCATATCCAATCTACCTTTTAATGGCAAAATTATTGAAAAAGTAGTCTTTAATCTACTAACCACCTTCCAGAGAGAGATACATGAGTGTTTCTCTTGCTGATTTCTTATACAGACCAAATTAGTGATATGTACTCAACTGCTTAGCTCTGAAAAGCACATCTTACTCAAGGTTATATTTGTTTAATCTTTTGATCCGCATAAGTAGTCTTCCCACTTCCCACCCATATATAAAATCGTAACTCCCATGTTTTTAGGAATGGAACTTTAGAAGAAGTCCCCTCCAGAAGTGCAGACTACAGTCATAACTGCAAGTTTCTCTGTAATAAAGCCAGAATTAAGTATTTTTGTAGGATGAAAGCAGGGTGCAGACATATCGTCCCCTTAGAATTATAAGGTTCTATCTGACATTTTTGTCAAAATTGAGTTATTTACATATTCTTATTCTGTGACACCTTAAGAAGATGAGGTGAGGTGTTTCTTGTAGTTGTATGCATTTTTGGACATTATATCTAAAGAGGTTTGTTCCGCTTATCAGTATGACTCTATGGAATTCTAAGACTTTGAAGCTCAATATCTCAGAACTACTCAGAACATAGATAGAACTTTATAATTCTAAGGGGACGATATGCTCTAACATTCTTTCAATGTCACTTTCAATGGCCTGCATAATGATTAAAAAGAAAAACATGGAGCTGGGGTTCTGAAGACTAGAAAGGCTATGCTCCGGGAGTATGGTAAAGTTACAAGACCAAGTTACCAGCAATTTTAATAATCTGACAAAGTTACCAAATGTCCATGCGCGTGCTGGTTTTTCTATGGAGTCTGGTGAGGACAATAAATCACTATTTGATGATATTTTTGGATTGTGATCTCCAGTCTTGTTTTGTGTGATCTCCAGTCTTGTTTTTCTACAGTTTTTATTTGGAGCCTACGCACCAACACTAACGATAGCCACTTTGTAAGATTAGATTTCTTTTTTTTGGACATGTGCATGCTGGAAACATTTTCAACAAGTATTATAAAAAGCCAACATGTTTTTCTCTGTGAATATGTGATCCATGATTCTCCTTAGTTCATAGGAAAAATAATGAAAGAAAGATAACTGCTAAATGAGCTATGAGACATGGCAAAATGAGTCAGACAAACATTATGACAATTTGGTGGTTCTTACAGTACATACCCATAGCAGAGCGAATGATACCATTATCAAGATATTAGAATAAGTATCATCAGATGACCATTGCAAAACCAATTAAAAGTATAATTTATGAATTTTAATGGGATCATCCTAACAATCCTGGAAAGCATGTTACTTGGCTTAATAATCAGGGTAATTTATTCCTGAAGTATGACTGTTTATATTAAAGTGCCATTCATTACTTAAATTTGAATACTGTGTCTTGCCCCAAGACAATCTCAAACTTAAATATGTCTACGCAACCATAATCTTTCTATTAGCAATTACACCACAATACTTTCCATTACCAGAGCAAATGACTTCATAAAAATATGATGTATTGCTTGCATTGTACTATATTCAAAGCCTCTATATTGTTATCTTGCCTACTAAATAATTCTTTCTATTATGTATGAAAATAAGGCAGTGGATGGACATAATTGAAACGTCCACATTATTGTCTTGCCTGTTGAATAATGTAAAGTCTTCTGAAGATCGGTTTCCATGGAAATGTGGTGAAAGCCTTTCACCTTTATGTGGGCCTCTATGCCATTTTGCCAGGTCAGGACTTTACACAATAGGGGGCACTTTTTCTTTGAGGTTTGTCAGGTATAAAAGTAAGGGGTTAACACAGCCAGGACATCAGTGCTGTTCTCGGAAGAACTACAACCACAATCATGACCATGGGCAAGGTAAGTTTAGAGGCAGCTACCATTATGTATGAATCATATCTAACAAACTAGTTAAGGTATTTATTATTAATCTCTCACTTCCTCTTTGAACAGATTATCTTCTACGAGGACAGGAACTTCCAGGGTCGTTCCTATGAGTGCATGAGCGACTGCCCTGACATGCACTCCTACCTCAGCCGCTGCCACTCCTGCAGGGTGGAGAGCGGTTGCTTCATGGTCTACGACCGTCCCAACTTCATGGGTAACCAGTACTTCATGAGGAGGGGCGAGTACTCTGACTACATGCGCATGATGGGCATGAGCGACTGCATCAGATCTTGCCGCATGATCCCCATGGTAAATAATTTTCATGTCAGATGCTACTGATAATTAATGATAATTAATGGAGTAAAACACTTATTGAACTTTTGTCTGTACAGCACAGAGGACAGTTCAGAATGAGGATCTATGAGAGGGAGAACTTCGGTGGACAGATGATGGAGCTGATGGACGACTGTGACTCCATCATGGACCGCTACCGTATGTCTGACTGCCAGTCCTGCCATGTTATGGATGGCCACTGGCTCATGTATGAGCAGCCCCACTTCAGAGGCAGAATGATGTACATGAGGCCTGGCGAGTACAGAAGCTTCAGGGAGATGGGAATGAACAACATGAGGTTCATGAGCATGAGGCGCATCATGGATTCATGCATGTAAACTGTTAAATCTGTAGAAATAACTGCTTCTGCTTGATTTAAACTATTTTTTTTCTACATGCAGTAATACAGAAATAATGTTCATCTGGCATTTAAATAAATAAACAAGTGGAAGTGTATTCTCCTGACTGGTTATTCAAACATGTTGCAGAAGGGTCATATTGGCTGTTTCATTGTTTCACATGAGTTTCAAAGTTTAGGCAAATTCTGACATGAATGAAAGTAGATCAACATTGAAGATAGCACAAAAAAGATTTTCTAATAGAGATTGTTACGGCCCTAGTATGTTCTGGCCATCTGTCTGTGTGCTTCTGCCTTTCCGGTTTTCAGGTCCCGACCACCTCTGATAGCTGGTGATAGCACTCTGACACCTCAAAGTGGAGTTCCTGCTTGGGTCTGATTGGTCAGCCATTAAAAGGCTCAAGATGGCATCATAGAAGGGCCTTGCTGCTCACCAGCATTCATGGGTGTGAGCCATGGATGTCTGTTTGATTGTGTTGTATGTCCTAGGAGTTGTTCTCTACTAATTTAGGGCTGGATCTGCTCATTAGTGATGGGTAAATGAAGCCTCAAACACCGCTCGGTATATCTCCCTAATGTGCCGAAGCTTTGAAACATGAAAGACAAGGAAAACACAGCGACATCTGGTGGTTTTATACATTATAGCAGCCACGGACTCGTGAAAACAATGTCAATGTTCAACACAATGGCAAAGCTTTAAAATGTTCTCATTTATTACAATAAAAGTGTTGCAAGAAATGCGCATCACTAATTAATCCCATCACTTCTTTATCACATGAAGACTATAGACTATGTATGTTTATATTTTTTTCTGACTGACAATTACACATGAAACCGGCCAATTTCCAGCCGTAGCTGGCTAATGAAAACTCTGCTCATGCCCCACACAGTGGTAACCTGCGCTCTCCCATGTCCGTATCCACTTGTAGTTTGGTGTCGCATGAAGCAGCCCCACTAAACAAAACCCTTCCCTTTCCCCATATAAACCCATATGTGGCCACCCAGGACCCTGTGGGTCCCTAGGTCCGATTCTGCCTCTGTTGGGCGCCGACATGCAAGCGACTCGCTGCTTAAATGAGCCCTTGGATTCTGACTCAAATGGGTTCTGCGCATAGTGTCGAAGGGCTTCAAGCTACAATTTACGTGCCCTCCACCGCGCTTCACAACGGTGTGCCCCACGCCAGTTCCCCCTCACCATGTAGCCACTCTGAGGCAGGAGATCAGTGAGCTGGCGGCAAAGCAAGAAGCAGGGGGTTTTACAGCGGATCCTTCATTCCAAAGAAGGATGGAGGTCTCAAACCCATCTTTGACCTGAAACCTCTGAATGCCTGAATTTGAAACAAATGCCATTCAGAAAAATTACTCAGCGCCAAATCCTCGACAGTGTCCGATAAAAAGAATGGCTACACTGTAGTCTACATGGACCAAAAAGCAAGCGGACATTCACACTTTTCTGGTACCGTTCCGCGGTCACAAGGACACAAGGTCAGTGTAAGCCACTGCCTGAGGCTACAAGGTCTGCTTGCAGTGCTGGAAAGTACTAGCTTTCTGGGACTCTGCCCTGACATCTAGCAGGATGAGTTGTGATAACACAAATTATGCCCGGTAAGAGCACTCCGCACCTACACCAACTGAACACGCCCCTTCCGCAAGACTGAACAGCTCTTTCATCTGCTACGGGACTCTGGCAGTTGGTTGTGCATTATCAAAACAAAGGCTGGCTGACTTTAAAAATAGGGGGAAATGTTTCTTTGAGGTTTGTCAGGTATAAAAGTAAGGGGTTAACACAGCCAGAACATCAGGGCTAACCTTTCTCGGAACAACTATAACCACAATCATGACCATGGGCAAGGAAAGTTAAAAGGCAGCTACCATTATGTATGAACAAACTAGTGGTTCTGATTATTAATCTCGCTCTTCCTCTTTGAACAGATTATCTTCTACGAGGACAGGAACTTCCAGGGTCGTTCCTATGAGTGCATGAGTGACTGCTCTGACATGCCTACCTCAGCCGCTGCCACTCCTGCAGGGTGGAGAGCGGCTGCTTCATGATCAATGACCGTTCCAACTTCATGGGTAACCAGTACTTCATGAAGAGGGGCAAGTACTCCGACTACATGCGCATGATGGGCATGAGGGACTGCATCAGATCTTGCCGCATGATCGCCATGGTAAATAAGTTTTATGCCAGATGCACTGATAATGATGCATTTTGTAACAAGGAGTAAAATGCTTATTGAACTTTTAATTATACACTCTACAGCACAGAGGACAGTTCAGAATGAGGATCTACGAGAAGGAGAATGCACAAGCTGATGGAGGCCGGATGGCCACTGGCTCATGTATGAGCAGCCCCACTTCAGAGGCAGAATGATGTACATGAGGCCTGGCGAGTACATAAGCTTCAGGGAGATGGGAATGAGCAACATGAGGTTCCAGAGCATGAGGCGCATCATGGATTCCTGCTTGTAAACTTGTTATATCTGTAGAAATGTTTACAGATTTCAAATAACTGATTCTACCTGATTTAACTGATTATTTCCTACATATATGCATGCAGTGATACAGTAATAATTAATGTTCATCTGGCATTTCAAATAAACAAGTGTAAGAGTATTCTCCTGATTGATTATTCAAAAATGTTGCACAGGGGTCATATTGGCTGTTTTATTGTTTCACATAAATGAAAGTAGCAAATCAACACTGAATATAGCACAACAAAATGTTACTTTTCTAAAGATAAAGAGATCTATAGTAATTTCCAATCCAATAAAACACAAATTCTATCTTACTTAAAACATGACACACACACACACACACAATATTTGAGGGAAAAACGTAACAGCAACTTTCTGTCGGTACAATTTCCATAAATGTTGTATCTTTTTACAAACAATTACTTCACTCCTTCAGTGTTCCTTAAAGGGGACATATAATAGATTAACTGAGTATTGTACTGTGTTCTCTGATGTTAAAATAGTATATTCAACTTTGATAAACTCAATTGCAATTTACAAGCCCAATTAAAACCTTATATTTAGGCTAGGTATTGAAATGTTACTTTTGACTAAATGGCTCCCTCTTTGGCAACCACAATTGACTATAATTGCTTTGTGATATTTGACATCACATGTAGGCTTTGTTCTAATTCGCCCATGTTTTAGTGGCTATTTCTAAGTTCTAGATTTTCATATGAAGGAGGGCACAACCATGCCTCATGTTCATGATAGCTCTTTGGTTATGCACAACCTCTCCTAATAGTTTCCATTCAATGTCTCCTTTAAATAACAATAAATATTATTTATAGAAATATTGTTTTCATTAATTTCCAGGTAAATTTCTGCTGACTTATCTTTAACAAACTTTGCAAGGTTATATTTGTGTCTGCTTGTCAGGCAGGTTTAAGTAACTACCAGCTCAATTTTCACAACTTTCATTGGTGTAGTATTGGCCAAGGAAAAGGCCAGCTCCATAAGTTTAGTTTGACTTTGGATAGAGCTGCAAGACACTGTATTTGGCCCTGGTGGAGGTCTGATCTCCCCTCAAAGATCTTACCAACTGGAGATTTTAGTTTCACTGAAAGAAGGAATACAGGATATTTAAAGGTGGCTGGTTTAAGATAACCGCTGCTAACTTGAAAAAATAACAAAACATGGAACATGTGACCTAGAAACAGGAAACAAGAAAATTCTAAGAAACTAGATACAGTGGGGAAAATAAGTATTGAACATGTCAACATTTTTTCAGTAAGTATACTTCCAATGAGGCTATTTGCATGAAATGTTCACCAAACATTAGTATTAACTCAGATAATCCACCCATATAAAAGAAATCCAAACATTAAAGTCCATAGGTAGAGTTATGTTCTTTTAAACAGATAGTCCTTTAATATTGAAGATTCCACTGGATTGAAGTCGGGGCCTTGATTTCCTTTCTCTGAAACCAATTGAGAGTTTCCTTTGCTGAATGGTTTGGATCAGTGTCCTGCTGGAAGGTCTAGCCATGTCTCATCCTCATCATCCTGGTGGATGTAAAGATTCTACTGGAACAAAATAACTCCATTCATCATTCCTTCAACTGTATGAAGTCTGCTAGTACCATGAGATGAAAAACAGCCCACACCATGATGCCACCACCTCCAAACCACACTGTTGGTAGGGTATTTTTAGGGTGATGCACAGTGCCATTTCTCCTCCAAACATGGTGTGTAGTATGAAATCCGAAAAGTTAAATTTTGTTCTTGCCTGACCAGAATATATTCTCTCAGTATTTCATAGGATTGTCCAAATGTTGTGTAGCAAACTTTCAACGAGCTTTGACATGTTTTTCTTCAGCAATAATCATGCGGGATGAGCGTGTATAGAGACCATGGTGGTGGAGTGCATTACCTATGATTTTCTCTGTAACAATTGTACCTGCTGCCTCCAAGTCTTTCTGGAGCTTTCTCCGAGTGGTCCTTGGCTCTTGGGCTACTCTTCTGACTTCCTGGTCAGAAATCTTGCAAGGAGACCCTGTGCATGGCCAGTTGATGATGCAGTGATGTTCCTTCCACTTGCAGATAATGGCTCCAATACTGTTTGCTGGATGATTCTGAAGTTTTGAAGTGCATCTGTAACCAGTTCCATTGATATGTTTTGCAACAATAAGGTTGTAAAGGTCTTGGGAGAGCTCTTTGCTTTTACCCATCATGAAATGTTTCTTGTGTGACACCTTGGTAACAAAACCCTTTTTATAGCCCACCAGTATGTACTAACCCAGCTTATATACATTTGCATAGATAGGAGGGATAATTTCTCTAACTACTTATAGATTCCAGTTTGTTCCTTGACTTTGTGTACTGCTTTTTCTTAGCGTGTTCAATACTTTTTCCCTGTGCCATTCCACTTTTTTACTCATAACTATATATGCTATAACTATATAAACTATACAACATATTGTATATATGTGTGGATTACTTAAGTTAATACTAATGTCCGGTGAAAATTTCATGTGAATAGCCTCACTGGAAGTATACTGGAAGTTCAATACTTATTTTCCCCGCTGTACATGACACAGTTTAGACAAAATCTATCTCCCTGTCTTTGTCACTCAAACAGTATTACCACACCTTACTGCCTCAGGAATTATTTGAATAACTAGAATTGCGATTCAATGGGCACCCATAAACGCCGAAAAACGGGAATAACGCGAAAACGACAAGGATCAGCGACACGAAAGTATCAAGCTACCTACACCGGTTCGGGCCTGAATTTTTGGAGTTTGAACCGCGTCGATAGCTCGACGCTTAACATTAATGAATTTCGACTCCAAATTGTAGTAACTACATCTACGAAGTCTAAGGAAGATAACCAGGTAGTCTTTTCAAAGATTACGTTGATTTTATGAGAACGCCAGCCCTCAGAAAAGCAGTAACTATTCATTCATTCACTTCCTTTTTTCTAGCTCGCAAAATCGCGGTTGTTCTGTTTACACATTAAAACCATATTTACACTTCGAATTTCGCCTCCAAATTGTAGGAACTACATCTACGAAGTCTAAGGAAGATAACCATGTAGTCTGTTCAAATATAAGATAAATTTTGACAGAACTATAGACCTTGTGAAAGTAGTACCTAAAATGACTCTATGTTAACGCATTTCCAGGGCTTAGTTGGTCAGCTCAAAAAAAAGCAGTGGCTATTGCTAACGCATTCATTTTCAATGCTTAGCATGTTAGCTAACATTAATAGGTTTGTATATGTGCTAACGCTTACTTGAACGTTCCCTATTGTGGCTTGTGGGGTAGAATCTAACTTGTTGACACGTTTAACATTACTGTTGTTTACTACTTTATGTAAATCACATGACTATAATAAACTGTAACTTACTGAGAGCTAAGGTAATTCTGATTCAGACTGGCAAGTAACATCCAAACAGTGTGATGAATGGCCATCACGTAAAGCATATGACAACAGCAAATAGTTTACGTTAGCCTAACTTACTTATCTTTGACGAACTCGAGTTGGAACCGCATCGATAGCTCAAACGGTCTGGGAGCAGTAGTCGGTACAAAAAGTGGGTGAAAAGGAATAATAAACTAGAATTGCGGTTCCGAAGAACTGCAAGAGTGGGTTTAATCAGGGGCATGGAACTCGGCCTCATCCAAGGATTCCAACGGTACCTCATTTATAAAAATCGGACATACGGGTCAAAAGTTACATGCACGTACCTTCATATATGGGAATTATGTGAGGATGCTGTTCATTGACTTTAGTTCAGCATTCAACACGATAGTACCTCTCACCTTGGTCACAAAGATGAAGGCCTTAGGACTGAACACCACCCTGTGTCACTGGATATTTGACTTCCTCACCAACCGTTCACAAGTGGTTAGAGTGGGGGGTCTGACATCTGACTCATTAACCATCAGCACTGGTGCTCCCCAAGGCTGTGTTTTGAGTCCACTGCTGTACAACATCTACACACATGACTGCAAAGCCAACAGTAGTCATACCTCCATCATCAAGTTTGCAGATGACACAGTGATCTTGGGCCTGATTAGTAACAACAATGAACAGCTCTACTTGGATCAGGTTGACGAGGTGGCACAGTGGTGTCAATCTAACAGCTTGACACTGAATATCAATAAAACCAAGGAAATGGTAGTGGATTACAGAAGGCAGCAGCAGAACTACAGTTACACCCCACTAATGATCAGCGGGCAACCTGTAGAGAGAGTCACAAGTTTTAAATACCTTAGTGTCCACATTACTGAAGACTTAACATGGACTGTTACAGACAACGACTCTAATTCCTTCGTCAGCTAAGGAAATTCAAAGTTTCTACATCCATCATGAAGGCCTTCTACACTTCAGCGGTTGAGAGTGTTCTAACTGGTAGCATCATCACCTGGTATGGGAACTCCACAGTTAGAGATTGTAGTACTCTGCAGAGAGTAGTGCGCTCAGCTGAACGTACTATAAGAACTCAACTCCCTACTCTACAAGATATCTATTCCAGAAGAGTACTCCTAAGAGCCCAAAAGATTCTGAAGGACTCTTCTCATCCTAACAATGGATTATTCCTACCGCTGAAATCAAGAAGACGACTATGTAGTCACAAAGCCAGAACTGAGAGACTCAGGAGAAGTTTTTATCCCCAGGCCATCCGAACTCTGAACTCACACTATACTGACTTTGCACACATTCACTCCTCAGCACTCTCAAACATTTCCCAACTCTGAACTCACACTATACTGACTTTGCACTCATTCACTCCTCAGCACTCTCAAACATTTCCCAACTCTGAACTCACACTATACTGACTTTGCACTCATTCACTCCTCAGCACTCATGACCCCCCCCCCCCCCCCATACACACACACACACCCACAAGACTTTTAGCACTTTTACATCCCTCTCCCTATGCTACAGACCTTTTATTTATTTTCTTATTTCATCACACGTCAAAACACACACACACACACACACACCTGACTTTCTCCAACTTTTGCACACTTTTTATTTATTATTTTTGATTTCTCCTCCATCTACCCATGTCCTTGATTGCCTAGCCTTTCTTCAGGATCTTCTCCAACACACATCCTCTACA
Source organism: Alosa sapidissima (assembly GCF_018492685.1). Classification (NCBI taxonomy): domain Eukaryota; kingdom Metazoa; phylum Chordata; class Actinopteri; order Clupeiformes; family Clupeidae; genus Alosa; species Alosa sapidissima. Next base: position 16,776,323 of record NC_055958.1, read on the forward strand.
TACTTACAGCACACTGCCCCCACCTACCCACACACACACTACACACACACACACACACGGTCACTGCTCCACTCCCCTCCCGCCCACACACACATCTTCACTGTCATCACTCACACATTACATACAGTACTCTGCTTGCAATAGTAAGTCCCTGCCCCCCCCCCCCCCCTACATACACAGCACATTATTTCATCAGGAAGCTTCTCCAACACACATCCCCAACATACTTACAGCACACTGCCCCCCCCCCCCCCCCCCCAATACACAGCACATTGTCTCATGAGGAAGCTTCTCCAACACACATATTGCACACTGCCCTCTCCCCACATACACAGCACACTATCCCATCTCCCCTGTCATCCCCTCCAACACACACACCAAGACCCCTGGCAGTTGGGTTAGCCCCTTGAGCCGTGGATCTGCCCAAGGTTTCTTCCTTGGTAAGGGAGTTTTTCCTTTCCCCTGTTGCTCTTGGGTGCTCCTTGTTGGTGCCCCCCACCCAATCCCAATCCTCCCCCACCTTTTTAACGCAGCCCTTGCCACTTAATCTACTAAACCCCTCTTCTACTGCACTTTTTACCCCCCCCCCCCCATTAATGCACAAATAGGCTGACACCAGACATAATTTCACTGCATTTCTTACTTCCAGTAACTATATGCATGTGACAATAAACTTCCTTGTATCCTTGTATCCTTGTATACACAGACAGCCCAGCCCAGCCCATTAGACAGTGCCAGATGGCTTAGAACTCTGCCAGGTGCAAGCTTAAAGGTCCAGTATGTAGGAAATAATGGAAAATAAACTGTAACCATTCCAAAAATGATCACCATATGTTGTCAGAGAGTAAGGAAACACGATGAATTGAAGTAATGGCTTATTTGACAACATTACTCTAACCCGTAAAACCCCGTAAAACCCATGAAAAAAAATGAGTTACGGGGCGGAATGTCTTGGAATTTTCGTTTATGTTTTGAACGATTCATTCTAGAATAGCGTATTAATAATGGGCTAGCGCGTCCTCCTATTTGGGTTGCCAAATTAGCAAAGGCCAACTGTCAACAGCTGTCAGTTGTAGTCATGAACGCCTACGAGAGGCAGGCAAATTTCCAAAATTTAAACAAGAAACAAATTAAGTGGACATCGGAGGAGCTTCCTGAGATGGTGATGTCTTCATCAAACGAAGAATATCAAGTCTGACGCAGAGCTGGCCATATTTCTCCACAACAGGTAGCCGAGGCTAAACTTCATCTGCATCGCTAACTTCAGCTAAATATGTTACGTTGGTTAGAGAGGTATTTTTTGTTTTCACTGTTTCCGTAATGTGTAGCTGGGTCATGGTTGGAGAAACGTTAAAGCAGCTGCAGGTCAACTAACGTTAGCTAAGTCTTCATTACATCTGGCAACCCAGAAGAGGCTCGCGTCTGGTAGTCTTGAGAACGTTCACCAGTGTTTTGATTTTGGCCTACAGAACGTTCGGTAACAATCCTACAAATCGCACCTTTAAACAATTAGAGCTGTGATGTCATAATCGAAATTAGAATCCTGAACATTCCGCCATTCATTTCAATGGGGCCGAAAAACGGGAATAACGCGAAAACGACAAGGGCGAGTGACACGAAAGTAACAAGCTCCCTACACCGGTTCGGGCCTGAATTTTTGGAGTTGGAACCGCGCCGATAGCTCAAACGGTCTGGGAGCATGGCTTCGCCACGCTGTGGTCTTGCTGGATCAAACCCACTAACTAGAATTGCGGTTCCGAGGAACTGCAAGAGTGGGTTTGATCAGGGGCATGGAACTCGGCCTCATCCAAGGATTCCAACGGTACCTCATTTATGAAAATCGGACATACGGGTCAAAAGTTACATGCACACACCTTCATATACACAGACTGCCCAGCCCAGCCCATTAGACAGTGCCAGATGGCTTAGAACTCTTCCAGGTGCAAGCTTAAACAATTAGAGCTGTGATGTCACAATCGGAATTAGAATCCTGAACATTCCGCCATTCATTTCAATGGGGCCGAAAAACGGGAAGAGTTATCATACTGCAAAAAATCAAATCTAACCAAGTGTTATTAATCTTATATTAAGATCAAACAATCTATTTGGGATTGTTTTCAGTATGAGGAGACTTACCTACCACTCTCTCGAAAGATCAGTTTGACTTAATTTAGGAAGACTTTTAGTCTTATCAAGACAAATTTACTTAACGCACTGGCAGGCAAATTTGCTTAATGCACTGGTAGACAAATTTGCTTGTTTTCAGGATGAGTCAAACTCTACTTAAATTAAGTCAAATGATTTTACACGAAAGCACTAGGTAAGTCTATTTAAACTGAAAACAATATGGATTACATTTTTTAATCCTAATATAAGATTAATAACACTTGGTTAGATTTATTAGATAAGCAGTCTTTGCAGTGCAGCGATGAGATCTTCCTGACCCCGTGACCACAAAATCGCTATCGTACACTATCTACTTTTGGGGCAGCCGCGGCCCACTGGTTAGCACTCTGGACTTGTAACCGGAGGGTTGCCGGTTCGAGCCCCGACCAGTGGGCCGCGGCTGAAGTGCCCTTGAGCAAGGCACCTAACCCCTCACTGCTCCCCGAGCGCCGCCGTTGAAGCAGGCAGCTCACTGTGCCGGGATTAGTGTGTGCTTCACCTCACTGTGTGCTTTTTGTGTTTCACTAATTCACCGATTGGGTTACATGCAGAGACCAAATTTCCCTCACGGGATCAAAAAAGTATATATACTTATATATACTATATATATATATATATATATATATATATATATAAAACTTTACGCATCTGACTAAAAAAAACCTGGTCTAGCGAGAGGCACATATGAAGCACAGCTGAAGATGCACTGTCACAAGATGTAAGCAGCAACTTCTCTGCAGGATAAATGTCCTTAGGTTTTTTATTTTGTCATTCAAACATTATTGGGGTAAGTGTTTTTCAGGTTATGTTTTCAATGGAAAACTATTATCAGTCAATAGTGAAAGTAACTGTGTATAACTGTTTTGTTGTTGACTATGAGACCACGGTGAAGTTAGTTTCACTTTGCCAATGAGTTCAAATAACAGACGAGTGCAGATGTGTGTAGGCTATACTCTGCTAGGTTTTAGTAAAGCATGATTTAGTGGAATACCTGTTCCATACGGTCTTGCGTGCAAGTAGATTCCTTCAAATGCGCCGGTGACCATCAAAATACTAATGGGCTGTTTGAAGTTCTCACCCTATGAAGTTCTCACCCTAGGGTCATTTGCACGATGACCGCACCGAGAGTTTGACCTGCCGATACTGATTTTAGCCGATTCTGGTTTGATTTCTTCTAACCACTTTACAGCACACACAAAGAATTATTTTCCATCTTTTCTTTAATAGAACATGTTAACATAGAAATGTAATGAACTTATCAATAATGGAATGGCTGTTAACAAAAATGGAACAGGTGACAGTTTTTTCTTCAAGTCTAACTTCAGATGCAGTATCAAACTATAATGCTTCCCAGTGTGGGACATTCATTTCACACACTACTAAATGCACTGTGTTATGGAACACCCATTTTTTTCTTCTCACATCCAATATCCAACTAAAAATACAAAAACAATTGTCATGATTGAACATGTTGCCATGGAACATATTTTCATATGCATTAATGGAAACACAGGGGAGGAGAAGTACTAATAGCGATTGATTAGGTGATTCGCCATATATGTATGAAAACAGTGCGCGTCTGTTTTGAAAAACATTAATCCAAATTCTGGTTAAATACATAGAACCATTCAGAGACAGCTGAATTAGTAGGCTATTCCGAGCACCAGTTTTTTTTACTGTAGGCTACTATGTCAAATTAAGCAACTTTTGTTTGCCTTTCTAATAGGCTACCGTATGATCACATTCACAGCATCCACTTCCTTATCTGCTAGACTAGGGCAGGGCTCTATAGTGCGCCCATTTCAAAATAAAAATAATTGCGTGCAAGTGCAAAAAAATATTTAGGCGCACTGGTGCGAATGACTTCTAGCCAAGTCAATGTTTGTCTACAAAATACACCGCAACATCACAAAACATTACTGGTGCGAACCATAAAATCACGTCGCCAATATTGCATAAAAACTACACCTCCCATCAACGTTAGCAGTTATCGCGTTGTGACTCGCTAGTTGCTTCTATCAAATTCAAGGATGCGCAGAAAGTTAGACTAGCCAGCCAAGATGCCAAGTAGGCTAGAACTAATTTCTTCAATCCACCGAATTCATCGGATAGGCTATATGAGGAACAGGATAAGATTCTGAGAATGCAATGAGAGAAGGAAAAGGTAACATGCATTTTAGCCCAGTTGATGTATTGGGTGCAATATGCAAAATATAGCTGTAGCGAACAGTCACAAAAGTAGCCTCCCGTAATAGTCTCCCGTTTTCTTCAAAGAGAGAACGCTACAGACAACTCCAGGCATCCATGCATGCTTGTTTGTTTTACACGAATACAAGCTGAAGTGCAAAACGAAAGTATGCATAGGCCTACCATTTGCCAACTGCCCCCATCAATGCAGATTTTTGTCTGTGCTCCTAAATTGTTTAACTTGGGCGCACAAGTGTTCCTGGAAAAAAATGTTAGTGTAGAGCCCTGGACTAGGGTATTAAAGCAACACCAAAGAGTTTTTTGTACCTTCAAATGTTTCCAAAATCGCTTCAGTGGTTCATCAACTCGTAACAGGGTGAACGGCACTTCTGCATTCGCTTCGCGGCGCTCTATCGGCTATAACCGCACTATGTAAGTTTGCCAGATAGGGTAGCGAATCTGTAGTTCGATGGAATGAAACTACAAACTTGCTTCTCATGTCGCAATACATCAAACTCATAAAATATACTCTACCTTGTCTGTGGACATTGTTATTTCCAAAGCCATTGTTGGATAAACAAATAGCGTGTGTGTGACAGAGGAAAAGTGCTTTGGTGTTAGTCTACGTGCAGTAAATAGTTTGAGTATTTTTTAAGTGGAGTAGAACTACTAGGCCTATTCTGTATGCCGCTGCTTGTTGACATCTTATTATCAGCCTATGATCGCTAAACTTTGATTCTTTTTAATGTCGCAATCGGTTAACTCCGTTCAGCTGCGCTTGTGGTTCACCCAGGACGGGTGGTGATGAGCGCTGTTTACGTAGCCTAATGAAGTGACAGCTTAGGTAATTCCATGCAAAGCACAATGTTCGCTTTCTGCGCATAGAAAAACTTGGTATTAGCGCTTTCTTTGTACATCCAGCTCTGAGTCCTGGCCTTTGCTAGCTCCTTCGAACTTTGCAAACTCAGATGGGTGATGTTGTTTCAAGTGCGGCCCGCAAGTTTGACCGGCATAAAATCGGCATGTGTCAGACTGACCGGCCGGTCATGGCCGATCACGTGAAAATCGGCCAATTCCGGTCACCAGCCGATCAATCGGTACATCTCTAATTATATTGAATATTGCAATCCTCCCAAACTGTTGTTTTTATCTGTTTTCGGGGTCTAGGTTCTAATCAGGGGGTCAACTGTGCATACAATGCCAGACAGCCAAAGCCATCACCTTCAAAGCGAAAGGCCCTGAGCAACCCTGAATGACATTGGAGGCCCACAATTTTGAGCACATATTTGAAAAAAATACAATGGACAATGGCCATTTCACAACATAAGCATGAAGTTGCGGTTACATTTTTGTTCCCAATTCCCATAGACAGCCACACACACACACACCAATGTGCAATGCACACCATTGCATTTTAACTTAGAGGAATTAAATCAATGGTTGGGGTTGGGGTGACATTTTCTAGAGGAATCCAGAGGCATTCAAGTATTTCCATTACACTTTTATCACCATTGTGGACTGGAGGCTGCTTAGGAAAATAAAATGTCAGAAACCTTAGGCCCCAGCAATGCTGAAAAGAGATACACCCAGGATTATGAAATCCGTAGAACCCATTAATGTGATAATTTCCCAATAATGTAATAAAAATCAAAATTGCAATAAAAACCTCATTATGTTTTAACATATCGAGACAGGTCTCAATGAGATGCCTGGTCTGGTTTTTATATACGTTTTTTGGATTTATAAAACCTCTAAAAACCCACCAGATCACCCGCTTGAGCTAGTTCTATGCTGCTTTGATCACACACAGTCAGAGCAGACGGCACCACTTAAAACATACATTTTTAGGCGGGCAGTGTTAGACAGAGCTCCTACACTTCCCATATACAGTCAAGAGGCTGTTTCTCTTTCAGTCAGGTTCATTTGGCCTTAACCAATAATCCCCGTATGATGTCATCTGAACTGATGGAAGGCTCACTCTCAGGTGTCCGCTGCTGCTCAAACCGGGGCATCCTCCCCCTCTTTACCCATGTGCTTGCCTAGAGCCCCGGGTGACGTTAGCTGCAAGCTACTGCAGTGATAACTACAGCTTAAAGGTCCCACACTTGGGTGGCTTCGAGACTGCCCACCTCATAAGGAACAACCACCCCGCCCGCCAGGCAGAAGTCCTGGTCAAAACTGAGTCGACAACAGTGCTCCAGATCTGAGTCGAAGGGCTCTGCACAGCTAGCCTAGAAATCTAGATGCACCCTAGCAGCGGCAAATTTATTTGCTCAGCCTGTGCTTCTAGTATCAAACCATAGGGATTTCTATTGGCTGACGCCGTGGACGTCATCCAATCACAGCGCTCTATTTTGTTAGAGAGTCTTAAGGCGGGCTTAACAGGATAACGACAGTCCTGAGACGGTGAACAACAAGGAAGGTGGCTATGGCGAACGAAGAGCGGTTGTTTGAATCGGCGTTGGCGTCAACTTTGGAGGAGTTGGACTTGTGCTTTTCTTTGAAAGTTGAGCAACACAATGCACTTAAGTCATTCCTTTCGAAGGATGTATTTGCCGTTTTGCCAACCGGATACGGATATGGTCGTAGCGCTGGCCTATTGCATGCCTAGGCAGTTTGAAAGACAATTCTCTGCCCGCCCCTTGGATCAAGCGAGGTGAATGGTTCGATTCCAGACTATACATTTCAATGTATAGCTATGTATGCTACTGCACAGCAACATTCCTGACCTGAGTCAGCCAGAAAAAAATCACCTACTCCAGCTCCGGTGTAAAAGAATCTCCCAGGTCTGTGCATGGAACTCCTTTCCCCTCGTGCCCCACACAGTGGTAGCCAGCGCTCTCCCTTGCCCATCTCCACTTGTAGTTTGGTGTCACATGAAGCAGCCTCACACAAAAAACACTTCCCCTTCCCCTGTGGGTCACTAGGTCCCACTCTGCCTCTGTTGGGTGCTTGGGATGCGGCAACATGCAAGCAACTCGCTGCTCACCTGTGCCCTTAATCACAATTCACAGCGGTGTGCCCAATGCCAGTTCCACCCCACTATGTAGCCGCTCTGAAGAAGGAGATCAGCGAGCTGGCGGCAAAGCAAACTAACTAGCTAGTACCAGCGGAGGACATACATAGGGGTTTTTACAGCAGATACTTCATTGTTCAAAAGAATTATGCCATCCTTGACCTGAGACCTTTAAATGCGTAATTGAAACAAGTGCCATTCTGAAATCTTTGAAATAATGCCCAGACGCAGGAAGCATCTGCTCCTCCTGTTCGGGCTATCGGTTCCTGCTCCTCTGAGACTCAGAGCTTGGACTCGAGCTCGAGCCCCAAAAGCCTGATTGCCAGAAGGCAAGCGGACATTCACACTTTTCCGCAGAGGGCACAAGGTCAGTGTAAGCCACTGCCTGAGGCTACTATGTCTGCTTGCAGTGCTGGACCAGTGCTACTAGCTTTCTGGCACTCCCCAGACTCCGCTCTGACATCTAGCAGAATGAGTTGTGATAACACAAATTATGCCTGGTCAGAGTGGTCCGCACCTATACCAACCGAACACGCCCCCTGCGCAAGACTAAACAGCTGTTCATCTGCTATGGGGCTTAGGCATGCATTATCAAAACAAAAGCTCTCCTACTGGCTGACTTAACACAATAGGGGGCACTTTTTCTTTGAGGTTTGTCAGGTATAAAAGTAAGGGGTTAACACAGCCAGGACATCAGTGCTAACTGTTCTCGGCAGAACTACAACCGCAATCATGACCATGGGCAAGGTAAGTTTAGAGGCAGCTACCATTATGTATGAATCATATCTAACAAACTAGTGGTACTGATTATTAATCTCTCACTTCCTCTTTGAACAGATTATCTTCTACGAGGACAGGAACTTCCAGGGTCGTTCCTATGAGTGCATGAGCGACTGCCCTGACATGCACTCCTACCTCAGCCGCTGCCACTCCTGCAGGGTGGAGAGTGGTTGCTTCATGGTCTACGACCGTCCCAACTTCATGGGTAACCAGTACTTCATGAGGAGGGGCGAGTACTCTGACTACATGCGCATGATGGGCATGAGCGACTGCATCAGATCTTGCCGCATGATCCCCATGGTAAATAATTTTCATGTCAGATGCTACTGATAACTAATGATAATTAATGGAGTAAAACACTTATTGAACTTTTGTCTGTACAGCACAGAGGACAGTTCAGAATGAGGATCTACGAGAGGGAGAACTTCGGTGGACAGATGATGGAGCTGATGGACGACTGTGACTCCATCATGGACCGTTACCGTATGTCTGACTGCCAGTCCTGCAATGTTATGGATGGCCACTGGCTCATGTATGAGCAGCCCCACTTCAGAGGCAGAATGATGTACATGAGGCCTGGCGAGTACAGAAGCTTCAGGGAGATGGGAATGAGCAACATGAGGTTCATGAGCATGAGGCGCATCATGGATTCCTGCATGTAAACTTATTCCGCTTGATTTAAACGATTCCTTTTCTACATATATTTAATATGTAGAAGTAATACAGTAATAATTAATGTACATCTGGAATTTCAAATAAAAAAGTGGAAGAGTATTTTCCTGACTGGTTATTCAAACATGTTGCACAGGGGCCATATTGCCTATTTCATTGTTTCACATGAGACACGAATTAAAGTAGCAAATCAACACTAAGTATAGCACAAAAAGTTGTGATTTTTCAGACCTGCCAACTTTAAAGAAATGTTATGAGTACAACAACCCCTTTCTTCTTATAGGCTTTCGCCATAGACATCATATAGCGGTTTTCTGTACCACTCTGGATTTAGCCATAGGGTGTCTTCTTTTTTATTGGCGGATTACAACATTCTGTGTGTATACCGCCACCTACTGTACAGGAGTGTGTAAAGGGACTCGCCATAGGGCTTCAGCAGCTTTAGTATTCTTCTACTGTCTATGGTCTTTTCTCATCTCCCATCCAAACTGACACTGCGGCCACCTAGCGGGTCAGTTCGCTAGTACATTCTCTGTTTACAAGCCTGATTTTTAGTGACAAGCTCCGCCAGATTGTTCCCCAGCCCGCCCTGTTGAAAAACGTAAGTGACATCTATAGAGGTCAATGGCAGTCAACGGTCGTATTTAAATTGACGTCTATAGACGTCATTAGCAGCCAATGAGTTAATGAACTTTTAATATCAACAAAAAAAATATTACATATTCACAATAAACCCCTTTCCCACTGTAATGGGCAATAAAGTCTCTGAAAAAAAAAAAAAAAGAGATGAATTTCCATGAACATTCGGGAAATTAAAATATTGGGCATTGAAAAAAACTAGTGCTGTCAGTTAAACGCGTTATTAACGGCGTTAACGTAAACCTATTTTAACGGCGTCAATTTTTTTATCGCGAGATTAACGTTCTTTTTGGTGTAACAAACTTTGTAGTTTTTTCACAAGCTGTTGCAACAACTAGTAACGTTAGAACAACTACAACACCACACTGGATCTAGCTAGACCGTGCTGCATGTACACGCCCCCTTTTAGGGGAAAGGGAGCTGTTTGGATAATGGAAACCTATGCTGCATAGAAGTGGGGAGCGAAAAGGGGTTATACTTACTAAATCTTGAAACAAACGTGAATAAAAGGCACAAAATAAGGTTGGTGTATCTGGAGTTATCTGTGTGTTTATGGGATTAATGTGACCATTACGTTCCTATTTTTGGCTCTTTCCAGTTTAGCCTACTAACAGGAGTGTCACGAATGTAGGCACAGTCAAACTGCCCGTGGCTGACTATAACTAAGTTCGGCAAGCTTAACTTTACATGTCATAACATCAACTAAACATAAGTCACACATTCATTTTATCACTTGTAATATGAACGTAGCCTTTTTCCTACAACTAGGTGAGATAATTGGCTATGTCTGTTATACTGAAGTTCCACAGTTAGCTAGCTAGCAAGCTAACCGTTTTACATGGGATATGGTAAGTGTAGCTAGTACGTGCTGAATGGGTTGTAATGTTGCCTACATCGTTTCGACATAAGTAAGTTACATACACATAATTCTTTATAACTGCCGTGTTAGTAAAATGATTGAATGGCCTGTAAATTAACTAGATGTACCGCAGAGCGGTACAAAATATGACCGCCGCCCAGTCCAGCACATTTTTTCCACAAAAACAAATCACGCTGAAAGGCCTATATGATTCTAACTGTCTCACTAAATTGCATTATCCACACTCAATTCTCACTGGTATCTGCTAGACAACAAGTACCAAAACATGATTAGTTCATAGATTTCACATGTAAAATTCATTTTATACAACCCCACCTCCATCTTGCCTGTTTATAATTCTGAGAAATTCTTGATTGTTTGTGTTATGTTTATGTTATGTGTGTGTGTGTGTGTGTGTGAGTGTGTGTGTGCGTGCTTGTGTTTGTGCCTGTGACATTACTGTGAATGTATGTGTGTGTGTGTGTGTATCTGTTTGTGCACATGTGTGCACATGAAATGGGTTAACATGACCCCTGGAGGCAAACATACGGAAAAAAATAGTCATCCTAGGCCCTACAGTTCTGATAAACTAGCACTGGTAAACCAACACGTCTTTCGTCTCTTGCCATTAGGCTAATTGAGGGGAGGGCGGGCGAGCAACGCAAACCACACACCATAGCAGAGACATTAATATTGCCAGCTGCGATTGAAATGGTAAAGACGATGTGTGGGGAGGAAGAGGCTCAAAAACTTGACAAAAACTTCAACCTGTAAAACTGGCTGTATCTTGGAAAGTATTGATCTTAAATAAAAAAGTCATTTTACAGTGTGTCTCCTGGATAACATAGGTACACCTAATTTTTTTGAGACCTAAGTGCGTGGGCCCTGGTTGAGCTGACGTGGAATGACCCATATATATCTCATCACAGGGGGACATGAGGGAGGGAAGCATGATCATTCAGCTTATTGCTAATCAGTAAAGTATCCCTTTAAAGCAGGCCTACCTGCGGGCATGTAAATGGGCTACAGGTTTCCTACAGGAATAGCATGTTTGAACTGGTGCTGCACTAGTAAAAATAAAGGGAAAAATAATGCTTTAAACAAGAACTGTTGCTGTGCTCTGGGTTAGGCAAACCATAACAAACTGTTGGTATTACATGCATTTTGCTGTGTCCTTGAGCAATATTCATAATTGAATATGGCTACTCTATCATTATCATATGGCTACTCTATCAATAGATGACAGCTACACTTTAAAGCAACTGTTTGAAGTGTTATTTCATGTGAGAGACATATCAGCGTTGAGATCTTCCTGACAGACCACATTATATAACATGAAAGTTCCATTCTGAGATCTGTTCTGTTCTGCCAATGCAATAAAATCAATTCAACTTGAAGCAACATTATGCCGTTTGTTTTCTAATGCATGTTGTTTGTTAATGAAGAGTTAGTGTAGCATGTGTGTTGGTTGCTGATTTTATATTCTAAGTCATTTTGACTAAATACAGTGATGTAAAGCAGTCATACTCATACATTTACAATATTGTCTGCTAGTTAACACACTTTTAAAAAAAAAAACTCTCATGACTGCTTATGCCACTTTGTCTCCTCATGCTTACTGTACATGTCAGATTAGAAATCAAAGCTCTTATGTATACTAGACAATTTGACTTGGTATGTCTGACATACCAAATGCATATGCTACATACACTCATACAATGCCAGACATCCAAAGCCATCACCTTCAGTTTACCCAAACAAAGCGAAAGGCCCTGAACAACCCTGAATGACATTTGAGGCCCACACTTTTGAGCACATATTTGAAAAAATACAATGGACAATGGCCATTTCACAACATAAGGATTAAGTTCCGGTTACATTTTTGTTCCCGATACCCATAGACACACACAAACACACACACACCAATCTAATGCACACCATTGCATTTTAACTTAACATTTCTAGAGGAATCCATAGGCATTCATTTATTTCCAACATTACACATTTACTTTGAACTGTAGGCTCCTTAGGAAAATAAAATGGCAGATACCTGAGGCCCCAGGAATGCTGAAAAGAGATGCAACCAGGATTAAGGACTTTGAAATCTGTAGAACCCACCAATGAGATAATTTCCCAATAATGTAATAAATATCTCCTCATAACTCCATCAAAAATGCAATAAAACCTAATACAGGGTTCCCGCGGGGTCTTAAAAAGTCTTAAAAAGCCTAAAATTCAGAACTTTAAATTTAAGGCCTTAAAACGTCTTAAAAACGGCCAGATTTTCATTCCGAGGTCTTAAAATTAGTTCTAAATTAATTTATTCAGGTCTAAAAAATATTTTACCATCTTTCATTTCCAGAAACGCTGGCCGCATAAAATTATTACAAAATAGCAAAAAGGTATTGAGTTGTAGCTTGCAAAGCAGAGCTCTAGCGTCTTTGCTACCATTGTAACAAAACCAGCAGAATGCTCAGAACATTGGTTCAGTTCTTTCTGGGGGATATTGGTGTTGGTACGTAGCCTACGCAGTGATAAATCTACAAATCCTGTGATAAATGCAATACCCGCCCGCAAAATACGTCTGTGTCTCCTCAGAATTTGTTAAAGTTCGGCTACATGTGGAAAATGGGAAAGTGTAGGCCTACTTTCAACGAGACATGGCTAGATCCAGTGATGCCAGTAACGCGTTACTCTATTTTGACCATTTTTTTTGGGGATTAACGCTCACCTTTTCAGCATGATGACTCACATGTAATACCACGCAGCAACACAAACATAAACAACAATAGAGGGAGGAGAGAGATGCGCATTTTAGCTATACAGTCATTATTTTGAGTTTGTGTCCACTAAACATGATAGCTATGAACACATACAATGGCTCGTTTGAAAGCTCGTTCGACTTTAAGCTCTCAGTGGGTGCAAACCATGTATTTCTACACGCTTCTGTTCCTGAGAAATCCCAAGCTAAACAGTGGCCGTTTTTTTTCTAGATATGGAGATATATAGCCTGGCCTTAATTGCCTTCCTACGTACTTCCGCTCGATTTTCATCTCCCTCCACGACTCCGTATGGGATTCCGGCCATTGGCCTCGTTCGCAGCGGTAGATTCGACTCCGCGCTAATCAGCGAGCAGGAGGCGGGAGTTGTGAGAGACGACGTAGAGATTCTGCGCTGTGTTTGAATTGTAGTCCTCGAGGAGTTGGCAATGGCATAAGTTAATGAAGCAATTCAGTCCGTGCTGGCTACGCTTCCAAATATTCAGGAACTGAACTCCGAACAAAAGGAATGTTTAACACATTTTATTTCGGGCAAAGATGTTGTGGCCCTACTCCCTATGGGATTTGGGAAACGTTTGATTTGTATCGCGCAGTAGTCTCGATATTAAATTACAGCATGTGCGGCAGACCCGGTATGAATGAAGCGGCGTGTTTTCAATGATGATCACATCTAGCTTTGACAATTGTGATGATATTGTATCGCAGAGGCTATTTGCCCCCGTGTTGGGCTTTCCCCTGTGTTCCTGGCGTGTGTGTGTGCGCGAGTGTTTGTGTCCGTGACCGTGATTTATCAGCGATCAGTTTGTTGTTTTGTATTGGACACCTCCTGTTGCCCGTGCACTAGCCTGTACATCTATAGGAAATAAACTACCGGAGTTTTGGAACGATATATCAGCCTCCCCCTCTCCTAACTTCTCATCGGCGTTACAATATGTTATCTTCAACCTTACTGTTGAATAGTTATTTGCTATTCTTCCACTAACTCTTACATTTGTATCGCAAAGGTGGCATGGTCATTTACATCCATCTTGTTCGCTTTGGTAGGGAATGATTTGGTAGGGCAATTTCTGAGCGTTGTAGTGTAGCTTACTTCACGATCGAGCTGGCGCATAACATACATCACAGCCAAACGTTAGTGATTGGGTAAAATCAGATCCAATCGTTTCAAACTTCTACAGAGTCCACGCATCCAGCTTGCAAACGTTCGTCAATAGCCGAGATCCCAGACCCTTGTAGAAGCGAAGCGTACCAAGGGGATGGCAAATGGCCAGGCTAGGAGATATAACATCTTTCATGAAATATGAAGAGTTGCCTGTAAAGTTTCCGGGAAGTGACCTGGCGAGACTGCCACCTAGTGATAGTCCAGATAAAATGTCCAGATTGTGCGTTTTCATGAGTTTTCGATCGTCATATATTTCATTTCCATTCATCACAGAGTTCCCAAAATCACATATAAGGTGTGTTAGAGTATCTAGTTTCGTAATTTAAAAAAAAAAAAGTTAAAAAAAACATAATATTACGTTTTTGGCACTCAACGCATGGGAAGGAAAAACGTAATATTACGTAAACGTAAAAAGTTACTAAGTTACTTTTTAAAGGAGTAATCAGATTACTTTTTCAAGGTAACTGTGGCAACTAAGGGTGTAAAGATTAACCGATACATATCGGTATCCATTTTTAACGTGTAAGTTACGGCTACATCGATACGTGAAGCCCCGTATCGAAAAAAAACTGAAATGAACCGGTCGTTATATCGATTTACTTGTTATGAATCGGTGCACAACCTTTTCTGCTCGCTCAGACTCTCATTTACGTTCCAAGCACCGCGTTCACCCTACTTCCGGTTTTGAAACTATACGTGGCACGGAATTGTGGGTAAAGCTGTTCGTTTTTGGTGACATTCATTGCCCAAAGTTGTCAAATGACCTCATTACCCATACATCTATTGCAACTTAAGCATGTGACAACTTGCACTCGGTCGGCTTTTGTTTTTCGAAATCCAGCGCGAAATTAAGCACTTATAGCATTCCTAAACAGCAACGATAGTCTGTAGAGTAGCCTTACCTTTGATGAAGGGATTTCCTTAATGTTAAATAATGATTTGGCCCTTGCTGCTAAAACGATGCATAAATTATTAGCCAATGATTTTGTTCATATTCACTCAGACTTGTGGCATTTTAGGTTTCTGCATTAGGTCTACTGTTGGAACAAAATAAGCCCAGAGAGTTCATTGATTTGTAGACCTGTTTTATTCTTGTAGGGTAGGCTAGGCCTATATGAGAAAAGGCCAAGAGTGTCTTAAGCACTGTTTTATTTTTATTTGATATTGTCTTACCTTAACAAGGCTACAGCTCCATGAAAACAATCAGATATAACTCTATAAAAATCTGTAAAGTCTATAAAAATGTATTTTTATGTTGTATTTGGCTGCTGTGTTTGACTGAAATGTAGACTATTCTTTTTTCATTTCAATGCAGTATATGAAACAAACCTCAGTTTAGATATTCACACATTTTGTTGCCTAATTGACAACCATGACCATGATAATTGATAATATAAAATGAATGTGCACCTTGAGCAAATTATAAAAAATCTTTCAGAATGCTTTCCATTCTTGAACTGCATCGAATTGCATCAAATCGCATCGCATCGAATCGTACTGAATCGTTTTTTATAAACATGTATCTTTTCTTGTATCGAATCGTGCCCATGTATCTAGATGCGAATCGTATCGTCTTCTACATGAGAGATTCACACCCCTAGTGGCAACACTGGCTAGATCACAGCGATGTCTGCTGTTGGTTACAAGTGGTACCCAGCTCCAGGTACGAGGCTCGCTGCAAACTTTGCAAAAAAACTATTCAATTAGGGACTCTGGGTGTGAAGGCGCTGGAGCTGGAATTTTCAAAGTTGGAAACTTTCCATGGGAATTAACGGGAATATACGGAAATTAATGGGAATAAACTGGGAATTTTTAATATGGCAAGTTAGTCTATAACAGGGAATTTAAATGTAGTGGACAAAACCCCATCTTGCAGCATAATATTAGTTAAAACAACCTGATTTAATGCAATTTCAGTCAAATTTCTACCCTGCACATACGTCAATCCCATGCACACAGCAATCAGCATAGGCTACTAGACATAAAGGAAACCTATGGTGCGTTCATGTGCATGGGGAAAATCAATTCCCAGTGAAAATGTCATCTCATGTGGAAATAACTGGTGTGAACCCCCCCCCCCCCCCAAAAAAAAAGAAAAATCGAGATTCGTATCGAACCGTGGGTCAAAAATCGTGATACAAACCGAATCGTGAGGTTGGTGTATCGTTACAGCCCTAACGAACAAACAAATCATATTGCTTATTGCGAAACAAAATGTTAATGTCTGTAAATGAAACAGTAGGAATTACCAAAAATTGCCAGTTAATTCGCATAAATTCCCATTAATTCCCCAATTTGAAATATTTCCAAAATTCCCCAACTTAACTTCCCATGGAAAGTTGACCGGAAATTTTCCGCCACTTTGCAACCCTACGCTGGAGTCACAAGCCAGAGCATGCAGAGAAACATAAGCTAGCTGTAAAATGCAAACTGTTTATCAGCACTAGCCGCTAACATCATTCGAAAGCTCCGGTTTCGCTCTTTCAAGTGACGTCTGTGCGACTTGTGCGAGATAAGTACTCCGTGAGCAATTCAACAGAGAATAATGGAAGTGAATTTGGACGCATATTACTATATATTTTTAGGAGGGCTTTTGATCATCTTTGGGTGGTTTCAGCTCCCCAGACTGCACAAGGCAGCTAGGGACCTATCAGAGGAGGCGAAGAAGGAAAGTGTCTGGCTCTGGCTAAGAAGGCAGGACAAGGAGTGGGGATCAAACCAGGGGGTCAAGAGCGTGCAGATTAGCTTCGGCATGTTAGCATACGCCATTTTCAAGTATGGCGCCGCATGGAGCATTTGGAACCAGCTCCGTGCACGAAAGTCCGTGTTCGGGCACGAGCTCTCATGCGCGTACATGTTGGTGGGCAGGTACCTATCCGTCGGCTACAGCCAAACGTTATTCAGTGTGTATTTCTTAAGGAGCCTATGGGAAGACGTGTAGCATTTATTATGGTTATTTGATCATATGACAAATAAAGACAATTGTATTGATCTTCTTTCGTTGTTGTTTGTCCCGAACAAAAATAGCCTAAACATGATTAAAGACAATAAATTACACAACATAGGCATTAAGCCCTTGTCTCGTTACACCATGGGTCTCCAACACGTTGCTCTCAATAGCCGCCCCCTTTGGAGCTTGCCAGAGGCTGAAGCACTAGGCTACTACATTAAAACACAATTATTGCCGCGAGGCATTCCAGCCTACGAATTTAATAAAAAGTAAACCATGCACAATTAAAAAATAACTCAATTTAGGCTACTTCGCTACGCAATAGGGTTCCATTAGAGCACAGCGCACGTTCAATGAATGAGTGAAAGGCCTTGTCTCGCAATAAACAGCTGGAAATTCCAACAAATTTCCAAATTTCCTTTTTCAACTACACGAAACTTTACAGTGATCATCAAATACCCTCTAGATTTAAGTGCACATCAGTCTCAACATTTAACTATATAATAAAAGTCCAAAAGTAAATTAAATCCCATACCAAAACCGAAAATCGTCTGCTTTTGATAGCCTGGTATGCCGCTCCAAACAAAACGCATGTCTCAATAAAACGCACAATGTAAGAAATAAAGGTCTGCCTCGAATAAGCCTACCCCAAATAAATACCTGTGCTTTGCGCAGTCTAAGTAAATAGCAGACCCCGGACATAATTTAGGATTTACGGAAAGTATGCAATCATATGTTGCCAGCGTCATTTCCAGCTTTGGAACTTGGCGCATGGTCAGAGCCGATTGGCGCTGGATCCGAACCCCAGTGTTCAAGATGGCGTTGACTATGAATTGGCCGGATTTACTAGCCTAGCATCCACCATTCATTTGTATGGAGGGCGGGACTTAGTCACTCTCTCCAGTTATATATAATACCTCCATGGATCAAACACATCCAAAAAAAGTTAGCTGCAGGGCTGTCAGGAAGACATCCCTGAAACATCTATGGGTGGTGGTCCCCAGCTGATGACCCTGCAGCTAAAAAAGTGGCATTGGTGGAGGTGCAGCATGCTGAGTGCAGAGCAGGAGAGGACCTACCTGTATAATCTAACTAAGGGTGCTCCGCAATAAACAAATCATCTTTTGATATTTCAGTGACCTTGAGCATCTTGTGGCGTGACTGGAACCGATATGTACCCAGTCAGCTCTCTGCTCTCCTGCCTTCTGTAACCACTGCATTTCGATGGAGCCCCAGACGCTGCATTGTCGCCCCCTAGTATGTGAATCCATGCCTGGCAGCCCTGTCCTCCCCAGCTCACAGCTGTCAGCAGCAGGCTCGGTCTCTGGTGCCGGCTGATGCTCAAACCAGGGCATCATCCCCCTCTTCACCCATTTGCTTGCCTAGAGCACCCGGTATTGTAAGCTGCGAGCCACCAGCGGATCCGTTCAACCTTGACGATGAAGTGGTCATTCCTCGCCTCGGACAGTGAACATGAAAGGGCAATGGCGGAAATTCGACTTTCCTGCGAACACCTCTACTCTGAGCAGGCGACCATGCAGGGCTTCTTGGCAGTTTCATCACAGGTCTCATTGCTCTGCAATGCAGATAGCATGGGTTAGGGATGCAGTAGCTACCTACCTTGCCCCACAGGTCCCATTGAACGCTGGTAGGACCATGCTGGCAGGTGTATGCCTACAAGGTCCTCCGCCTTACGAGTGCCAGTTGGTCTTGCGTTATCAAACAAAGGCTCTTCTACTGGTTGGTCGAGACCATCACTCAGCCATACAAAGCCTCAGGTGTACCTCCTCCTAAATGCTTAAAAGTCTACTCCACTAGGAGTATAGCTGCCTCTTGGGTGGCATGGAAAGGCACCTCCATAGAACAGATATGTCTTAGCGCAGGTTTGGCTTCAGACAACACCACCTGCTTCGCCCGATCTGGACATCACAAATACATCTGTTGCCTGCTCTGTACTCATGGCTTTGCACATGTGAGCAACCCTCCAGTTGGCTCAATCTCAGTTGCACCCCACCAGTTGCACCCCACTGATGGGTTCTTGTCAATAAGTGGCTAATGTCGCAATGAGGGCTGTGGTACCCATATTCCCATTGGTTAACGCCAATTGGGCTGAATTACGCTCATACAATTAACAGCCGATTCAAAGACCACCTAAACAACCTCCTAAAAGCTTGAAATTTGGTAAATATGTTCCTTGGGTGATCCTAAATCATCCTGGACCCCAAAAAATATCAAAGAGAAAGTGAGTTTTTAAAGAAATTGAAAATGCCAGGAAAAAAGGAAGGGAATTATAAAAACAAATCTAAGATGGCTGCCTATATCCACCAACTGTCTCAAGAACACAAACACTCAAGCACCTCAGGCGGACTTCATAAAAGCATATAATTAGGTACACATGCCCCCTGCAACTTCTTAAGACATTGTATAACATTAGACTAGATTACTAGCCCGTACTAGTCAGAATTTAAGTCTGATACTGCTCCATTGGGATGTGATTATGGTGCATGTTTGAACCGATACAGGGGTTCTTCTACCTTTTAGCAACAGCGTTTTTTTTAGGAAGAACTGGGAAGAATGAAACACGTTTTAATTAACATTGTCTGTAAGCTCCACAGATCGTGGCAAGACAATTTAATTGATTGTGGACTTCTTGCCGGGCAATGATGAGTAACTTAACTTGAATAGTAGTGTTGCATGGATGTGCATAATATCTGTATAAATGTGTGTTTCTCAATGTTACAATCTATACAACTTTATACCTGACTAAGTTTGAATCGAGCTAGCTGGGCATTGAACTGGGCTGAATGCACTGGGAAAAAGTTTTTTTTTTATTTTTTAAATGACCTGTATGAACATGGATTCACTTTTAAAAAAGTTGACCTTTACACTTGGCTCTGGCAAGGCATTGAACTGGGCTTCATTCAAGGATTCCAACGGTACCTCATTCATGAAAATCGGACATACAGGTCAAAAGGCGTCTTGTTTACACATTTAAACCATATTTGCACTTCGAATTTCGACTCCAAATTGTAGTAACTACATCTACGAAGTCTAAGGAAGATAACCAGGTAGTCTTTTCAAAGATTACGTCGGTTTTATGAGAACGCCAGTCCTCAGAAAAGCAGTAACTATTCATTCATTCACTTCCTTTTTTCTAGCTCGCAAAATCACGGTTGTTCTGTTTACAAATTAAAACCATATTTACACTTCGAATTTCGCCTCCAAATTGTAGTAACTACATCTACGAAGTCTAAGGAAGATAACCATGTAGTCTGTTCAAAGATACATTTTGACAGAACTACAGACCTCGTGAAAGTAGTACCTAAAATGACTCCATTCACTTCATTGCAAAATCGCGATTGGGCTGTTTACACATTAAAACCATACTACAATTTACATTTCGACTCCACATCGTTGTAACACCATACCGAGGGTCTTAAGAAGTGAGTAAATTTGGCTGATTACGTTAACACATAAAGCTCCACAGATCGTGGCAAGACAATTGAATTGATTGTGGACTTCTTGCCGGGCAATGATGAGCAACTTAACTTGAACAGTAGTGTGGCGTGGATGTGTATAATATCTGAATGAATGTGTGGTTCTCAATGTTACAATCTATACAACTGTATATATGACTAAGTTTGAATGGAGCTAACTGGGCATTGAACTGGGCTGAATAGACTGGGAAAATACTGTATATATTTTTTTTTTTTAAATGACCTGAATGAACATGGATTCACTTTAAAAAATGATTTGGTGCTGGCAAGGCATTGAACTGGGCTGAATGGATTTGGAAAATATATATATATTTTTTTTTTTTTAATGACCTGTATGAACATAGATTGGCTTAAAAAAAAGATCTTTTTTTACATGACCTTTACAACTGGTGCTGGCAAGGCATTGAACTGGGCTTCATTCAAGGATTCCAATGGTACCTCATTTATGAAAATCGGACATACGGGTCAAAAGTTACATGCACACACCTTCATATACACAGACAGCCCAGCCCATTAGACAGTGCCAGATGGCTTAGAACTCTGCCAGGTGCAAGCTTAAACAATTAGAGCTGTGATGTCACAATCGAAATTAGAATCCTGAACATTCCGCCATTCATTTCAATGGGGCCGAAAAATGCAAAAAAATGGGAATAACGCAAAAACGACAAGGGCGAGCGACACGAAAGTAACAAGCTCCCTACACCGGTTCGGGCCTGAATTTTTGGAGTTGGAACCGTGCCGATAGCTCAAACGGTCTGGGAGCAGTAGTCGATACAAAAAGTGGGTGAAAAGGAATAATAAATAAAGTAAACTTAAGAAGAACAATAGTGGGCTTGGAGCCATGCTGTGGGCTTGCTGGATCAAACCCACTAATAAGAAAACTTAAGAAGAACAATAGTGCATGGCTTTCAGCCATGCTGTGGGCTTGCTGGATCAAACCTACTAATAATAATAAGAAAACTTAAAGGTTTCATCTCAATGTTTTTTCATTAATTTTGCAGTGGTCTGTAGTATTGATGAATGCCCTGTGAGCCGGTTTTGGTGAAAAAAAATGCTGTCCTGCGTCTGTTTCATGCTGTTCTAGTTTGGTGGGGAAGGTGGGCGGGGAGGAACGACTAGATTTCGCCTCTAGTCATGAATATTAATGACATGCTAATGAATTCACCTCTGATTGGCTAACAGTACTCTGACTTTTATTATTTAGGACAATTAAGGTTAGTAAGACCAAAATCACACTGATAATCTTGATGCTTATTAAAAAAAAGGATAATCAAAGGTAAACAGTAAGGATTACAGAAAATCAAAGTAGGCTTACTTTATTTGTGAAAATGCTTTGACTGAGGTAATTCACAAAGCAGTATACAGTGGGCAGTGCTTCGAATTGGCCAGCTTCACTCGCGGTCCGCGCGTGGGATCACGCGGTATCACGCGACTTTAATTTGTATTTTTCCAGTGAGACGCTGCAACAACCCAAACAACCGGTAGATGGCTCAAGTGAGCAGGGTGTCTCGTAAAAAGAAATGGAGCCTGGAAAACCCTACACAGACTTCACTACAGACTTTAGCAGACTGGTTTAGAAATAATGTAATAGCCAGAAATATGCCTGCCCTAATAAAGAAATATTTGGTTAACTGCGAGTGAATCCCGTTTGCAGCCGTAGAGACGCAGGACAAATGAAACATTCTGGTTTTCTCCGAGTGCAACGA
Organism: Alosa sapidissima; assembly: GCF_018492685.1. NCBI lineage: Eukaryota > Metazoa > Chordata > Actinopteri > Clupeiformes > Clupeidae > Alosa > Alosa sapidissima. Next base: position 16,798,737 of record NC_055958.1, read on the forward strand.
TGATAGACAGACATCATTTGGACAAAATATAGAGTATTAACCTCCGTTGCTCAGCCAAATGCCTTCCTGTTACGTCCTGTTATCACGGAGTTAGGCCTACAGGCGATAAACGATTTTTGATGGTCACAAGTTTACTTATTAGGGACTGTTCGTTATTTATTTAAGGGGCTACCGGAGGAGTTTGGGGAGCATTAGTCCAAAAAGACGTGACCCTCCCTCGCCAGCAATACATTTTTCTATGACCCTCCAAAGTGATTATGAAAAAATCACTGTCAACTTTTTCGGGGTTTATCGCCTACTGTATTTTAACGTTTTCACATATTTGGCCGTAAGCCGTTTATCATAGGCTATCACGAAACCAAACTACAAAGGCGAACACTTTAACAGGGGGAATTAATTGGGCATGAATCATGCTGAACGCTATTTCGCTACCTTAGAATAATAAGGTTCTATCTGCGTTTTGAGTAGGTACAACCGGGACGATTGAAACGGGGACGAATGAAACATTCGTTTTCTCCGAGTGCAACGATGATAGACAGTCATCATTTGGACAAAACATGGAGCATATTAACCTCCGTTGCTCAGCCAAATGCCTTCCTGTTACGTCCTGGTATCACGGAGTTACGAGCGATAAACGATTTTTGATGGTCACAAGTTTACTTCATTAGCGGTTTATTTTTTTGGATTATTAAAGAGTGTTTTTCATTTAAAGGTTTGACTTCGTGCTTATTCAGAAGAGCATTTAGTGCTCTCCCCAATCCCAGACGTTCACATTGCATGTTTGTTTGTAATGGATGCAACCGCGAGATAGGCTATGCGTTTGACAATAAGTTGTTAACAGAACCAAGACATATAGCCCAGCAGCAATCTAGGGACTGATCGTTATTTATTGAAGGGGCCACCGGAGGAATTTTGAGTGCTTCAGTTGGAAGTTGCATGACCCTCTCTTGCCTGCTAGAAATTGTTCAATGACCCTCCGACAGAATTGTTAAAAAAAGACATGACCCTCCCCTGCCAATTGTCTTCCGCCCGCGCCACAACCACACACTTTGTGATAACATTCTTAAATCAATCTTTCCCGTGAGCTTGCATGCTACCAGTCCTTCCTTTTCAAATGTGTTGCGCCTGTTTGCACAATTTCACAAATAATCATATGTGATTAATAGTATGACAAATAATCCCTGTGCACGGGGACCGAAACAATGCATGCCAACTTTTTCCGTGTTTATCACGTATTTTAACTTTCCCCGCTGTCTTGCCGTTTTAATGTTTTCCCGTAGAATATCCTATATTTTAATACTCTCATAACAGCCCTGCCATCGGGCCTGTCTCTGTGTTGCCCTGTTGCTACCCATTGCCCTTCCAACGAAACAGATGTCTTCAAATCATCGTTTTCCTTGCTTGAAGGCGAACTTGGAGTGATGTTAACCTATTTCAGTTTAACGGCGCGATTGCCGTGAGAGCACGATTCATTGGCGCTTGCATGTTCGGCCTTATGTCTACGTGCGCACCTGAGGCTACTCAGCTGCAAGATAAATAATTTCCCCTCTTTGTATGTTCACTGCAAGTTGGCCTACCATAACTTACCAACTCTGCACTGTAGACTGGCTATTTATATTTTTCTGTGAAATAAGCAAATGTATTTGTTCAACTTTATGAAGCAGAATTACGCATAGGGTACTTGGAACATAATACATTTGACAAAGGACAGATGAATGTTGCTAGTGACAAAATATTAACTTTCAGTGTTTTACGATGTCTTTGTCATGGGGAAGTGTTTTTCCCCATGCATTTATTCTAGGTTACTGTCAGTGACTGCCGTGAGAGAAGCGGGTTCTGTGTTTCGTTCATGTCAGTGACTGACGCGAGAGAAGCGGGGTCTGTGTTGTGTTGTGTTGCGTTGCGTTGCGTTAATTTATTTTCATTGGGCATACCGTGCCGTGCCGTCCACAGCTCTTCAGTTCTGACAAAGCCAAAATTACTCCTTTTGAAACAATGAGTGCAGGAAGGGGGGGGGGGGGGGGGGTGTCCCAAGCAGCTTTCAGCCATAAGGCTACTTTGAGAACATTTCAATTCACCCGACACTAATATTCAAAATGTTGAAAACTATTTCGGCATAGCCTATAAAGCAGTTTAATTAAATGGAATGTTAGTTGTAAACAAGCGAGCTACTTGGTGAGGCTTGGCCTCACAGATGCGCTCGTGCTTTAGATGGCAGGAAAAATCTTCACGATAGGCCTATTAACTAACCACCCGATTCACGTTGGCTGGGGGGAAGGGGGGCCATCAGACAATTGTGCCCAGTTAATCCGGCCCTTCCCCCAAAAAATCACACCTTCCCACCTCTGACAGCTTAAAAGAAGTCAAGAGGACTCCTTACTCACAGACCTATTCACAAACCTGCGGTTTTGAAATCCTATGCAGCTACAGGAGCTTCCAATCGCGAGGAAGCAATTTTGCATTGTAGGCATAACTAACATGCAAGAACGCCGCCAACAACAACCAAAACTAGGCTAGTCATTGTCAACATGTAAATTAAATGTAACATTATTGTGAATCAAATTAAAATGTTCTCTTTTGCAAACGTAGGCATAGTAACAGAATAATTTAATAATGTTACAAGATACTACATCAATCCGTATGTTTCATTGGGCTACTAGGCTATTTGTTTTGCCTTGATTCATTTAGGCTAGGCCTTTTTATTCAGGGGCCATATTCACAAAGAATTTTAAGGCTAAAAGTAGCTCCTAACTGGCGAATTTAGGAGCAACTCCTAAAAATAATGGGCGTGTCACTCCTAACTTTAGGACTCCTAATTTTTTCACAAAAAGTAATTCACGAAGCATTTTAGACCTAAAAGTAGCACCTAAGTCTGGGACAGCTTAAGTCGAGAGGACTCCTAACTCACTAAGACCTATTCATAAACAGCTTTTTTGTGGCATTTTACGTTGCGATGTTTTGAAATAGCCTATGCGCAACAGGAGCTTCCAATTGCGAGGGAACAATTTTGCATTCATAAAAGGGATGCAATAACGCCACCAACAACAACACAAACTACTCATTGTTAACATGGAAATGAAATGTAACGTTTCATTGTGAATCAAATGAAAATGTTCTCCTCTTTGCAAACGTAGCCTAGGGATATGGTGACAGATTAATTTAATAAATGTTGCAAAGGTAGGCTACTGCATCAATCCATAGGCCTATGTTTCATTAGGCTACTAAGCTATTTGTTTTGCCTTACTCTTTATTCATTTAGGCTAGGCCTTTTTATTCAGTTATTAATCATCTTCCGTCCTTCACACTACTTGTGTAGCGCACGCATTCTCCGACCTGTCACCTGTCAGTCATCATCGGAAGAGAGGTGTTTGGAATTCCCGCGTTACAATCGTCAGCCAATCAAGGTGGTCACTTCAGTGCATGTCTCGTGCATGAGTAATGACGTCATCCATAGCCACGAAGACTCACTCCTAGTTTAGGAGTTGTCTGAAAGGCTTTGTGAATAACTTTTAAGAGAAAACTCCAATCTAAAATCTTTAAGTGCGATTTAGGAGTAGCCTACTCCTAGTAGTAAGATAAAAGCCTTTGTGAATAGCCTACGGCCCCAGTTATTCATCATCTTCCGTCCTTGTGTAGCGCACGCATTCTGAGACCTGTCACTCATCATCGTAAGGGAGGTGTTTGGAATCATGCCCGCGTTACAATCATCAGCCAATCAGCCAATCAAGGTGGTCACGCTTGCCCATTTACCCAAATTAATGGTCGAATATTACTGATGATCATTGTTATTTAAGAACATGCAGTGTGCGTAGGGTACCAAAAACATCTTGCTCGTAAAAAAGCATCATAACGCACATTCTGGCGGGTCTGTTATTTACTGTAGGCTGCGCAAACCACATGCATTTATTTTGGGCAAGCATGCATTCATTCATTCATTCATTCAACCTTTATTTATTCTCGGAGGGTCATTGAGGGAAGCCCTCATTTTCAATGAAGCCGAAATTACAGAAGCGAAGCAAAGCGCTCCACAAACAAGACAACATTCGAGGCCTTCTGTTGACGAATTTTATATAAAGCCTGCGCTGACAGTAATCCTCCTGCCCCTGATAGGCCTACCACAGCTGTGGATAGTGTGGAATGTTCAAGTAATAACACAATCCAATGTGTGTCTCAATTGTCCCCCGCTGACCACCTCACACATTTCTCTAGATTTTGCAACGAACTTACATGACACAATGCCATAAAATATGCCAGTTTTAGGACACAGAATAATGTTTGTAATGATACCAGGTAGGCCAGGTATGGTTGAAGGTGCATGGTGAAGTGAAATTCTTACTTTGGAAAACAAACATTTGCCGATATCATCGCCGATCATCAGAATATTGCAATAGATTCTGTGTTCTGGACTGCAGGTAACTTGTTAAGCCAGTGGTTATCAAACTTTTATTTCATTCCCCACTTTGATCAAGGGGCATGACTGATGATAGTGGAGATAACGTGTTATCCCGAGGCTTTTGCAAGTCAGCATCTTCGACGGTAGTCTATTAAAAATTAAAAAAAGTTTTCGATGTCCCAAACGGAGAGCCATACTTTATTGTTTTTAACGATCTCTATGCTACTCACAAAAATGTAGGCATGGGGACATGATGAAGTAGGTTATCCAACTGTCGTGTGTTAAATTATTGTGATTACGAGCCAGTGGTTTTCAAACATTATGTGTGACTCGGACATCTAACTAAATGCAACAGGCTCATATCGTCCTCGCATTCGCAAAATGAGGACCAGGTGTTTTGTCAAATTGCAAATAGCTATTCGTTTTAACTATTTTTTTTTTATGATAGTAGCCTATACAAAAAGCACTTTATACTATCTTAATATTGGAATATGGGGAGGGAAGTGGCGCGTCTGCAGTCAGCCAAATATGAATGTAATTCTGCGGCATAAAGCAGATGTAATTGTTTACAGAAAAATAAAAATGACATGTCAAGCAGTCAATTGACTACATTGCAGTCAAGAAGTAGGGCAAATTAATTTACGAAACCAAAACGTGGGTCATAGTTGTCTAAGCCTCTATTGCGTAGCCTGTTAAAAACGTCGCCAGATAGTATTAAATCGGCAACAACATTGTTTTCTGCAGAAGCCTACCCAAGGCTACAGATTAATTCTGAACAGTTATTTCTCTAGGCTACTGGCTCAATTATCACACCACTGTTTTGATTTGCGTAGTTGCGTTAACCCCAACACTGACAATAATGTAGACGGCAAATTTCGATTTCGAGTTTTCGTGTAGTCAAGCCTTAAGCCATACCCAAGTAGCCTAAATCGAGGTAATGTTTAATTATGCATGATTTATTTTGTTATTGAATTCGTAGGCTGGGATTACTCTCGGCAACAATTATGTAAGGGACGGCAGGCAGAGCGATGTACAGTGGCAGAGCGACGCACAGTTGCTGAAAGTGGTACTAAAGCTTCTCGCAGCTTCACGCCGCGTAATGCGCGAATGAAGTGGTCATTTGAAAGCGATGCCCACTGTAACCTTTCGTAGAACTGTCACCTAAAGAGATGGCATCATGTCGTATGTTTCAATACATTCATATATTTTGTAATTCATATCTTTTTAATAATTCATAGTCTGTGGCCTGCATAATTACTAATAGCCAAGTAAGTATCTAGTAATTTCATATTGATTTAAACTATTTGACTACACTTCTGTTTAATGTCATTACATTGGTGGTGTACGTCTAATTGACTGCCTGCCCCTTTAAGGACGTGAGAGTAGCCTAATTACATTTCTGATTGGATTGGAAGGCTTGCATCTCACTGTGTTCGGCTACGAGTGTAAATCACTTTTTGCATAGTGCATTACGATATGTGGATGCAATTGGGAATGTCTTCTATGTCATTAGTTAAAATAAATGTTAAACAAAATAAAAACAACTCGAATGAAATCATTCTTGGATCATAGAAGAGGTAAATGTCTTGCAATTTTTTTAATTTCTATGATTTTGGTAGCACTACTCAAACTAACCCCACAAGCTAGCAAACATGACATAAGCTAAAAGGACATATCCAGGTAAACGTTTGCCAATGGGTTGCATAGCCTACTCAAATGTCAGTAAACCAAGTAGGCCTAGGTAGGTTAGCAACACCAGGTTGAGAGATGCAAGTAAGCAGATCATTAACGTTAGCCTTCTAGGAACGAACACGTTAGAACACGTGCAGAAGTAAGTGTGCCATCTGGCTCAATATTCTGCGCGAGGGACTGTTGTGGTAGGTGAAATTTCACGGTAAAACTACGATGATTGGTCAAATTTGCGAGTGCCTTGGTAAGTGACGAAAACAATCGTCTTCGTGAACAGCTGTGCATAGGCTACTTTGTAAAAGAGAGAATACGCTCATCCCTATACATAACGCAAGGGGTAATTAATGTAATTATAGTTCGCCTTTTATTTGTGGATTTATTTAATGTATTTAGTGTTATTTCTTCCCCAAGCTCATAAAATAAATTTGGGTCGCACATAAATTGACAGGGTCGGTCGGAAACCGGAACCCAAGAATTATTTTTTTTTATGCCCTAGTATCAGAGTAGGAAGAAGAACCGCTTCCTGATCGTTTGTCGGTGAACGTTGGTTTAATAGAATGGTAACAATTGCCTGTCAGCTTAAAATTTCTCCTAAAAGAGGTAAACGTTTGTGACAATCGTCATCTTGCTTTCAAGTAATAAACAGTTGGAAACGTTTTAAAATAAAGACCCATTTCTTTACACAGTCAAAAGTCTTTGCAATCTTCCTAGTAGATATTTTACTTCACAACACAGGTAAGCACCCTAAATGCAGTTCAGCCACCTATCGGAATAGATAGTTATGGTTTGAATTCCATGATACTATCATTGAAAGACCACTTGGTCATAGCCGAATATATATATATACTGTATATATATAGATCTAAATGCAAACACACTTACCTAGCTATATTTTGCTGGAATTGTACCAAAATGCCTACAGAAGCAGAGAATGTGTGCTGCAAGACTTCTTAATGAGAACTATTGTTGGTGGTTTGTGGACTTTCGTTCATGGGGGGCCTTACAATCAAATAATTTATGTGTACATATAGTGACCGTACACCAACAAGGATTCCCGGGACACTGAAAGACCAGGGTACACGAAACTTGGTGGGCATGTAACCCCACATGGATAGCATGGAACCATCGCTTTTCGTTTTGATCTGTAGCCCCCCCGCTGGACTGGACCCCCCAAAGGAGGGTAGGGCAGATAGTTTTCTGTGAATATCTTGAGAACCGTAGGGCCTAGGATGACCAATGTTATGTAGGATGTGTGACGTATGTTTGCCTCCAGGGGTCATGTAAACCCATTCCATATGCACACATGTGCATAAACAGATACACACGCACACACATACATTCACAGTAATCCTACGTATGACACATACTCACACAGTAGACATATATATACGCATGCATGCACATGCACACACATAAACAGGCAAACACACACACACACACACATAAACATACATGTACACGCACACATTTCAAGAATTTCTCAAAATTATGAACAGGCAAGATGGGGGTGGGGGTTGTATAAAATGTATATTACATGTGAAATCTATGAACTAATCATGTTTTGGTACTTGTTGTCTAGCAGATACCAGTGAGAATTGAGTGTGCATAATGCAATTCAGTGAGACAGTTAGAATCATATATGCCTTTCAGCGTGACTTATTTTTGTGGAAAACGTGATGGACTGGGCGGCGGTCATATTTTGTACCGCTCTGCGGTACATCTAGTTATTTGTGGTTTAACGCTTAGGTTAGAAGATTATAGGTTCAACAAGCCAAATCTCTGGGTAGTGCGGTCAGTTTCTTATGAGTGTAGTACACCAGGCACGTAACTGAAGCATTCCGTTCGCGTTATGTACTGCAACAATTAGCTTCCAATAGGCCTCAATGGAAGTAGCTACACCTGGCGTGTTAGTGGCCTGTAGGCTACGTTCGGGAAAATAGACCATTCCTCTAATGGATTTTACCAGAGCCCTTGCTATTAGACATTCTCCGATTTTACACGTCGCGAACAGAACACTTCAGTTACGTGCCTGGTGTAGCTTCCTGTAATATAGGCTAGCCTAAGCCTAGCTTGTACCCTTTTCATGCATGCTAACGTGAAGAATATAAACATGCTATTTTGTAACAGACGTTAGGTGGAAAAGTTTGTTTGTACTTACAGCCTGTGAGCTGGTGGTCGATCGTCATGACGGTACAGAACCAGGTTTTCTTCTTTCGCTTGTTTTTCCGTGTATTTTCTTTCATTGGCTAATGCGGGCAATGGGGGCAGAAGATCATTTTCACGTGCAGCATGCATATGCAACTTGGAGTGAGCTATAGTATTTCGAAAGTAACAAGTATTAAACGGTTTCTCCTTTTAGAAGAACAATAGTGGGCTTGCTCCAGCATGGCTTTGCCATGCTGTGGTCTTGCTGGATCAAACCCACTAATAAATAAAGTAAACTTAAGAAGAACAATAGTGCCCACAGCATGTCTTGCTGGATCAAACCCACTAACAAGACAGTCAAGGTGGTATTTAGCTTCAATTGCGATCAAATCCACCTCCCCCCAGAAATTTTGGCTAACTGAGCTGTCATGCCATTCAGTGGCCATTGTTTTATATTTCATTTTTAATTAGGGCTGTCAATCGATTAAAACATGTAATTGAATTAATTACATACTCTGTGATTAATGAATCTAAATTAATCACATGTATAATTTTTGCTGTGAAAGTATTTTAAATATAAATTCAAATTCAAATTAATCATTGAATAATCAATGAATCAATGTTTTCTTGAATTTCCCCTTGGGGATCAATAAAGTATCTATCTATCTATCTATCTAATCAGCATTAGTGACATTAAAGTTCAAAAACTTTTATTATTATTTTCACTGTTCAAATAATGGCCATAATAATCTATATATATTACCTAATATGCTGAGTGCTTCGGGAAGAAGTTTTTTTTCACATACAAGGCATTTAAGGCCACAGATATAACCTAGGGGACACAATGAAAATAAATTAACACTTGCCTCAATGTCAACACTATTTCTTTGCATTGATGTGTGACTTTAGAGTTGACGAACTCCAGTGATATGCAAATTCCTTGCTGCAGTCATTGCAGAGGACTTTATTTTAATCAACACTTTATTTTTATCAACAACATCAGGCTGTTTTTTAAAAGTAAATGTTCCCATCAATGAACTAGGCAGCACATTTTCTTCTCCTTCATTTTACAGTCTAATGGTTACTGACTAGAATGGCTCGGTGTCAAAGGTCATACGGAATCGATTAATCTGCGCTATTTGTTTAATCAGTTATTTTTTCTCAAATTAATTCATCAAAATGAATCAGTTATTTTGACAGGCCTATTTTTAATTATTTTATAGAAACCATGAGCACCAAAGTAGGCTACGGTAAAAATCATTCAAATTTACCAGCATGGTAAAGTAAAGCAAGAAAGTGGAGAACAACCTCTTGATATTATTTGTGATACACTTTCAGTGCCCACGACTAAAAATAATATATAAATAAGCTTCTGCTACTTTTTGGCTTCTTATGTGGTACGCCACCAATTGCACTGTGAAATTAAATGGTATGGCCACTATATAGGTCAAAATCCTTCTAAGTTAAGGTGTAAGAAGTACACTGTAGGGCTACTAGTGAAGTGATTCATTAATACTGAAAGAACTGAGTCTTTCAATGGTTTAATGGCTTACAACCAATCAAAGTTCTATTTAATCATGTTTTCTTAATGTGATATGCTAAAAGTGTTATATATCAGTATATTTATTATACAATTAGAAAACTAAATAAGACCAGTAAAACTAAATAAAATAACTAAGTCTTTAGACACCCCATTATGGAGCCTTACAGAACCTGTGCTTAAGCGAGAACAGTGGTTTTGAAGATTTGGTAAGTAGACTTGGGAAAAGCCTGCAGAACCTGTTCAAACGGAAACGTAGAGAAAGCACTCTGCCTCTCTATAGGCCCTCACCTTTCCATGGGCCTCTGTGTATTGTTGCTGAGTTAGAGGTTTAGAGACAATACAGGGCACAATTTGGTTTAGTTTTGTTGAGTATAAAAGTAAGGGTTAACACTCACAGACCATCAGCACAGCTACAGCAGCCTGAGTTGAAGTAGTAACAAAAATGACTACTACTGGTATGATGGGCATGGGGAAGGTAAGCCAGAATTCATAAATATTTACAATCTATTTCTTGTCAGTAAAAGCACCTTTAAATTAGGATAAAAGTGGCATTCTACCTTTGTTTAATTTATTCTTGTAATGTCTCAGGTCATCTTCTACGAGGACAGGAACTTCCAGGGTCGCTCCTATGAGTGCATGAGCGACTGTGCTGATATGTCCTCCTACCTTGGCCGTTGCCACTCTTGCAAGGTCGAGAGGGGTTGTTTTATGGTCTATGACCGACCCAACTTCATGGGTAACCAGTTCCTCATGAGGAGGGGCGAGTATTCAGACTACATGAGCATGATGGGCATGAACGACTGCATCAGATCCTGCCGCATGATCCCCATGGTAATTTTCTTTTTTATTTTACTGATGATTCATGAGGCTTGTGTAGTGAGGAGTGAATTGCTTCATAAGCTTTAATATCTATACTCTACAGCACAGAGGACAGTACAGAATGAGGATCTACGAGAGGGAGAACTACGGTGGCACCATGCACGAGCTGATGGATGACTGTGACTCCATCATGGACCGTTACCGTATGTCTGACTGCATGTCCTGCAATGTTATGGATGGCCACTGGCTCATGTACGAGCAGCCCCACTTCAGAGGCAAAATGATGTACATGGCTCCTGGAGAGTACAGAAGCTTCAGAAACATGGGAATGAAGTGCATGAGCATGAGGCGTATCATGCATTCCTGGTTTTAAGCAATGACACATATTTTGATATAATAAATCAATCAAGTATACACTGACTGTCTGAAAAATCTGTTTCCAATTCCTTCTTTCAACTTACTTCGGTAGGACCCTAAAGGACAGTATATTAGAAGTTCTACTCAATTTTTGGTGGAATAATCAATGGGCCTCATTCATCAAATGACCGGTTTCAGGCCCCTAACATCCGTTGTGAAGGACGAACTCGGAGGACAAGCAAACCCAGAGCCGTATAGTAAGACATTGAAACAAAGACACTAGGTGCTTGAAAATAGTTAACTTTTGGCAGAGAAAAACAGACTGAATTTCCTGTGTGCAATACAGGAGACATCTCATTTTCTTGTGTCAGTTCAAAGATAAAATACTATAAAGTAGCCTAGCCTAGCTAATCCGTCATGTATCTACAGGCTACTTTCTTGTCAGTTAACATCTAACACAATGCATTTTGTGCATTGTATTTCAGTGAATCGTCCAATGTGCGGCCCGCAGCTTAGGCTACTTTATCAAAGTTATTATCCTCTGACCTTTGGGGGAAATGATTGCCCTCCCCTGTCATAATGTAGCCTATGAGTAGGTAATCTCACTTTAATCTAAATCTAAACGAATTGTTTGTGCAGTCGATGTACTGTAAGCCTAACCTAACCTTACAGTGACTAGCCAAATGTTTAACCTAACTTCAGCCTACATCAGTTTTTAGGTAAACCCGCTTCACCTCTAGATGAAAACAATCCAGACTTGGTATCAAAATATTTAGGCAATATGCTTTTATTCTTCATCTTATATAAAGTTCAGCAAGCATGCTTTCTATTCGCTGTCCGTGTAAACAAACCTGTGCTTATCAAGGCCCAACAGGGCTAGAAATGGTTAACATAGAACAACATAAACATTTTAGAGTGGCTCAGCCAGAGTCCAGACCTCAAGCCGTCAAAAAAGTGAGCACAAGGCCACTGAGTGATGGCAAATAATAGTTCCTGCCTCAAAACCCGGATTGCTGCTAAAAAGGTGCAGTCTAGAATCATTGTGGAGATATGGAAAGGCTTGGTAGGTATTATAAGAAACATTTTTGAGAGCTGTGATGCAAATAAAAATGTTTATTTACATGTTTAAATTTAAATGTTTATAGACATTTACATCGATAGTCTGGCGTTATAATTTATTTGCCTCAGGTGTGCTTTGGAGTGGGTAAGACTGTCTTTAGTGGCAGGCTAGCACATACCGTTGACTTGCGCTAGCCTAGCACCTGCGAACTCTGCAATTAGAAGGACTGGATGAAACGTGCTGAAAACGGTCTCCACTGATAAATATCACACTTGCTTACTTGGAAATAAGGTCTTATGTCCAAAATCCTGAACCACCCCTTTAAATCAATATTTGCCAGGGGGAAAAAAATCTAATTAATTACAGTACATACTCTGTGATTAATTCATTTAAATTGTTCAGCAATGTTAAGTTTTGGCATGTTAATGAGTGTACTGTACTATAGGCTGTATTACCTGGGCCCTTGTTTGGGTGCCACCCCTTTCTGGCAATGTGAGTGTGTTTGAGGGAACAGTGCCTGTGTGAACAGAATCTTTGGACGTGCGTGTGTTCCGTGAAGAAGATTGTGAGGCGTGATTGTGGCCGACAACAAATGCAATTAAAACGACAACTGAATAGTAACTTTCCTTGCATGTATCTTAATACCGGTGAACGCTACAGTACTTTGGCAAATGAGTGAATCAATGAATAGCCAAACCAACATTATAAACTTTAAAGTTTAACGTCTCTTATTATCATTTTCACTGTTGGGCGCAGTTATTAGCGTAGTGCCTGGTGTCAGTTTTTAGCATGGTAGCCTAAATGCAAATGACTGAAGTTTCCACTCACTGTCAATGAATTAGTCAGTTAGTTAGTTAGTCTGTCATAGGTAGAGTAACTAGCCTGAACAGTAAGTTTGTGTCCAAACGCCTGGTCAGGAGTGTCTTGACAAGGCTGGCTGCTAGCGTTATTTAGGCTATTATTTATCATAAAGGGGTGTGCTAGCTCGTACCTTTGGGTTGCTTTGCAGAGAGCGACGCTCCAGTCAACAGTTCCATCTTGGCGTTTTTTTAAAAGTAAATGTTCCATTCACTGGACCAAGCAGCACTTTCTCGTCTGTCTCCTTGAGTCACTACAGTCACTGTGACTAGAACTGCACTTGGTCAAAGGTCACTATGGAATACGATTAAGCAACATTATTTTTTTTTTAATGCATTACTTTTTTCACAATAAATTAATCGAAATGAATGGGTTATTTTGACAGCACTAATCTGAATATATCATTAATCTGTGAGTGGGTGGGCGTGGGCCAGCTGTCAATCTGGATGGGCCTGGGCGTGTCGCATTAAGGGTATTATAAACTTACTTTTGGTACACATTTGGTATCCACTGTTTTTGACACTATGTTGTGTCAATATTTGAGTTCTCCACATGGGCATGAAAATATCAAGGATAAAACAAGGAAAGGTTTTTCAGAAATAACTGTAAAGGACTTAAATGGTATGAGGGGCAGTTGGTAGGAACTTGAAAATATTTGTGGAACTAGTATGGGCATTTAGTATACAAAGCACCAATTCTGTACCATAGAATTAGATAGAGTTCAACAAGAACAAGATAGACAGAGCTCCTTAAGAGCTAAAATGAAGAAGCAGAAGGGCTGAAAAAGGTGACATATTTCTGAAAGAAATAGTTATAGAACTTTCTTTGGCCCGAAAAGTGATAGCACTTTTTTTACCAGATCTACTTCAGAGGTGTCCCGTTATTCAGAATTAATAGCCACCTTACCAGCCAATCAGAAAAGAGTATGTCTTCTCTCCGGGTGATAATAGGCCTAAAAGGTACCGGGCCGTGGGACATTCCTAACCGGGCCGTAGCGTTTAAAAAAAAAAAATGCATGCAAACTAAATAAACTCAATTTAATTCGCAATAATGTCACATTCGCAATAATACCCAGTGATGATGGTGAGCCAGATACCTCAAAGAAAAAGAAGGGGTCATTCAATACGAAATATGACGAGTCATATTTAAAATATGGTTTCGCAGAGACCGGTGACTCGCATGCACCAAGTCCTTTATGTGTGGTATTTGGCGATAAGTTGTCAAACGATGCAATGAAACCATCAAAGCTAATTCGACATCTAGAGTCCAAGCATCCTACACTTAAAGACAAACCCCTTGAGTTCTTTGAGCGTAAGAAACGCGAGCAAGAAGGACAAAAAACTAGTGTGTAAAGCAACCACATCGGTGAACGTGGCTGCGCTAAAACCCTCATAGTGGCTAGTCGGATTGCTAAATCTAAGAAGCCCTTTACTATTGGGGAAGAGTTAATTCTGCCTGCTGGTAAAGGCATGTGCAATGAACTCCTTGGGGAGGCTGCAGCTAAAAAAAATAGCTCAGGTACCGCTTTCTGCAAGCACTGTCCATAGGCGAATTGATGATAATATTGAGTAATATTGAATATTGAGGCACAGTTGTTAGATAGGGTGAATGGGTCACCATGGTACGCTATCCAAGTTGGTTGGTTGCAGGTCACTGGCCAGAGTGCTTGAGTTGCGAGAGCCGCTACAGAGATTTCTTACAGAAAAAAAGTCACCTTTAGCTGCATATTTTAGTGATGAGGGCTGGGTGTCAAAACTCGCTTACCTGTGTGACATATTCGGGATGCTTAATGACCTCAACCTGTCACTGCAGGGGAGAATGACGACTGTCTTTAAACTGGCAGATTTTTTAAAGCCAAGCTTGATTTGTGGGTACGACAAGTGGATCGGGGTGTATTTGATATGTTCCAAACAATAGTGAGGGTTTTGGGAGAGACTGAGGCAGGGCCCTTTCTCGCAGCTGGTGTGCGATCACCTTGTTGCACTTTCAAATGAGTTTGAGCGTTACTTCCCATCCTCCAAAGATCCACGGCAAACCAATGAGTGGGTCCGCAACCCATTTGTTAATATCCCGAATAGTCCTAACTTGTCAGCGCAGGAGGAAGAGCAGTTGATCGAAATTGCAAATGACGGTGGTCTTAAGAGTGTGTAGGCTATGAGGAAACCTCTCTGGCAGGTTTTTGGATGAAAACCAAAGCAGAATATCCCGAGATAGCCGTAAAAGCGCTGAAAACGTTGCTACCATTTCCCACCACGTATCTATG
Source organism: Alosa sapidissima (assembly GCF_018492685.1). Lineage (NCBI taxonomy): Eukaryota > Metazoa > Chordata > Actinopteri > Clupeiformes > Clupeidae > Alosa > Alosa sapidissima. The sequence continues at coordinate 16,813,864 of NC_055958.1, forward strand.
CGAGGCCAGGTTTTCGGCAATGCAACTAAGACCAAATTGCGCAATCGACTGGACATTTCAAACCCACTGAGGGTGTCACTGTCTTCCATCACCCCCAGATGGAACCTTCTTGTTGCAGGGAAACAAGCACAGGGCTCCCACTGATTATATTCGTAATGCACGTTTAGTTCCCATGTTTTGTTACATATTTTGTTAAGCATGTTCACACATGAAAGATGTAGCTTCAAGTTGTTTAATTTAATTTCACTTCTTCAAGTTCACGTTTTTCACATTTTTAAGAGTTTGTTACCTTCACTGTTCATACATAACTGGAGCTAGTTCTTTTCAAGTAATGCATGAACAAAACGGAACATGGAACCCCCGAACCCCCCCACCGGTCCGTGAAAAAAAAAATGGGAATCAAACCGGTCCATACATAAAAGGTTGGGGACCCCTGGCTTACATGACTAATCTTACAAATGTATCATAAGCTCGTTACTTAGGCCTATACATTTCCTCACTATCTTACTCAACCTCTTCCTCATCTTCAAATGTCTTCATCAATGATACCCCAAAACACTATGCAGGTATCATAGACTGCAAGACACTCACAAGTAGCAAAGAACAGACATGTTAAGACGAACTGAGTAGCCCAAGCCTATATGTAGTGCAGGGTTTGCGTTGTCCGGTAATTGCCGGACATTGGCAATCATAACGTTAGCGTGCGCAGTCTGCACCATACTTAAGTCCAATTCACACCATATGATGTTTTGAGATGAGCTGCAACATTCTACCAGCAACTTGATGCAACATTCTAAAACCTTGCAACTGTGACTAGACATGGTGAATGTTTTGCGACGGCGTGCAACATCTAATTCACACCGCTGCAACCTCCTTTCAGCAACGCTTTCGTGTCATTGCGAATCTTTGGTGTGAATTCGGCTTTAAACAAACGACATGATGGGTTTTAGAAGATTAAATACAACCCGAAACTAAAAAACAGACCAGACCTCTATTGGAGACCGGCTTTTAACCCAAACCTGTAGCCACGCCAAGCGTTTAAAAGAGACAGGCGTCTATTTGGGACTCGGCTATTATTAAGTTTTACGGTATTAAAATATCATGACAAAATCTAACTAATGGCCCTGAATAATTTAACTGAAAATGAGCTTCAAAGGGTGTGTGTGTTTTCATAAATACACAACTTTAGGTTGTGTGTGAGACAATCTTTCCAACTTTGCAAGACAACTTCAAAGATATATTGTAATGCCATGTTGTTGCTTGAGCAAATAAAAGTTCCACTGCTACAAGTTGTTAGGTCAAAAGGTGATCAGCATTTCTTTGTTAGATGGGTAGATCAATTCATGTCACATATAAATTACAATCAATACAAGTCAATGTTTCTATACTTGCCTGTCACTATGATCATACATATGCCCAGCTTCAAGGGTACATAAAAATATTTAGTCTCAGAGTATGTCTTTGTACAGATTTTGTGTGTTATGGGGAAAATGGTATGTCTTCCCTAAAATGGTGTTTAGAGCAGAAAATTCTCTTTTACTCCGTCACAGGGCTTGGAATAATAACCCTTTCTTGTCTATAGTGACAAACAGTAGGATTTACTATAGCATGCAGCTGACTAAGGCCTTTGATACAATGGGACCATCAATTCTCTGGGTGTCACATTAGGTATAAAACAGACCGCAGCCCCATAATCGGTACAGTCAAGCTCAGAATAACCGCAACCATGCACGGAAAGGTGAGTTGAGTTCCCAGGGTTGAAACAGTAGTCTTTTTGCAAATTATTTTTATTCAAAAATTGGTTTATACATTTTGTTGTACGTTATGTTACATTAGTTAAACTAAATCCAGTGGTAGGATACTTTCAATTGCAGCCATTGGTCAGAAATAAACATTATTGGCCAAGTAATAATATACTGCAAAAACACTAGCTAATGTCACAGCAATTCAGTTAGGCTATGTTTAACATTTATATTCAGATATGTTTAACATTTTATCCATATTCAAGCAAGCTATTTTGTCTTGTTCAGATCATCTTCTACGAGGACAGGAACTTCCAGGGTCGGTTCTATGAGACCACCACTGACTGTCCCGACATGTCTTCCTACCTCAGCCGCTGCCACTCCTGCAGGGTGGAGAGCGGCTGCTTCATGGTCTATGACCGTCCCAACTTCATGGGTAACCAGTACTTCATGAGGAGGGGCGAGTACTCTGACTACATGCGCATGATGGGCATGAGCGACTGCATCAGATCCTGCCGCAACATCCCCATGGTAATCTTTTAAAACAATCTATATTCAGTCATTTCCATCTACATGATTAAAGTAATACATCCTTAATGTAAAACAACTACTCATCTCCAAAACAGCACAGAGGACAGTACAGAATGAGGATCTACGAGAGGGAGAACTTCGGTGGTCAGATGATGGAGCTGAATGATGACTGTGACTCCATCCAGGACCGCTACCGTATGTCTGACTGCCAGTCCTGCCATGTTATGGATGGCCACTGGCTCATGTATGAGCAGCCCCACTTCAGAGGTAGAATGATGTACATGAGGCCTGGCGAGTACAGAAGCTTCAGGGAGATGGGAATGAGCAACATGAGGTTCCAGAGCATGAGGCGCATCATGGATTCCTGTTAGGCATGGCATGTTTGCTAAAGCTGATGTAACAATCGTGTGTCAATAAAATATTTCACCCCTTGTAAAAGCAAAGCATTTTTATTTATTCTTACCATTTTCAAAATGATAAAGTAGAAGTATGCTTCCACTGTAAAACATCAAAATCCCAAAAAACACTGGTTTTGATGTATTATAATCCCACATTTTAAGTTTCTTCTAATAACTATTGTGCTCTAACATCTCTAAGCCATCAAGAATCTGTAAAATTGAGTGGACTCTGATCACATTGATCTACCCTCCAGGGTGACAAATGAAATGTTGATAGTTTCAGTTAGCTTCAACAGCTCTTAAAAACATCTCTACTACGCGCTGTGGCGCGTGGGTTGTCTTGTGTCTCTGTCTCCCTCTTTAGATCATCCCGAGTGTGGGCCGATTGCGGGGCGGGGCAGGGCCTATATAAGACGGCCGCGTCCGAGGAGGAGGCCTCTCTTTTCGTTCCTCACTCTCGCCTCTCACAGAGCTGAACTTCTGGCAGCGTGGCACTGCGTCGTCGCCTCGCCTCGCCATTTTTCCTTTGTTTGAATTGTACTTTCGTTAAGTTAGCACTCACATACATATGTGAGTGCTACATAGGTTGTCTGTAAAGCACTTATCCTTTATTTCTATTTATCTGAGCGGGTGGTGTTTGGTGGCGGGTTATTGCATGTTATTAGAAACAGGCCCAGGGAGTGTAGAAGACTCGAGAAGACTCACATAACCTTATTGTCTTTTGTTTACAGTCAGGAGTCATCAGACCATGGTTTTCTTTTGAGTGTTCTTGTAACTAAACCTGAGCTATAAAAGCGCAGAAAACATGCCACCACCATCAGTATGAAAAATACAGACAGACAAACAATCTACCGGAGTCCCATCAGGGAACTTCACACAATTGCAAAAACTACAGACAAAGCTATATGCTTACATACGAATGTGTTCAATGCACAGACCAAAACTCAGTCCACCAAACAAAATGAACCACAACTTGTGGCCATGTGGACTAATATAGATAACAAACAGTCTGACGTTCAACATTACTAAGGCATAATAGCCACACAAAAGGAGACAACCTCCAGCAAACGATTTGTAATAAAAAATCAAAAACAATTTTGGGACTGCCGCTGACTTAAGAGGTGTTAACTAGGGCCAAGGTGGTTCAAACGAGATCTTACAAACATGGGCCAATTAAGGTGCTGCCACCGGATTTAAATTGAGCAGTCAAATAAGTAGCCATACAAGTGGTTGCCATTCCCACTAGTCAAAATGGCTACCTACCATGAGGTGAACAGAACAAACAAAACAAACATTACTGCATTCCTATAATACATACAGCAACAAAGGAGATCAACACAAAAGTGGAGTGCAACAGTCACAACCAAAAGGTTCAACACAAGTAGAACAAATACAATTGCAACACAAAAAAAGAACCAACCAGAGTGATCTGCCACTACAACAAAATGGACACCATGTGGTCTTCAACCACATCTACAAGTTACTGTGATGTGTGTAGGGAACCAGTAACACAAAGTGATCTGACAAAATTGGGAAGCCATACCCACTAAACAAAGATTCACTGATCTGTGGAGTTCAAGTTCATAGCACATTATCAGACAAAGAATGTCACTCAATGTGCTTAAAAGAAAGAAAACGAAAAGATTAACAGTAATAATAATAGTAAATAAAGCCGCAAGTGGCAATAGCGGGCCCGAGCACCTGCAGGCCGCAACACGTGACATTTCAGAATCCAAGAAAGCACCGACGTGGTCCGTTTGTGAAATGTACATATTTGATGCTTGCGCTATTTGTTTTTGCATGTTATTTTCTGGCACATTTACTTGCTTGGCCAGGTGGGGGCACAATGCAAGGCAGGCCCATTGGGTGTCATCATAATCATATTAACCTGAGAAATTTCAGACCATTCATTTTAAGCAAAGAACATTTCTGATACACTTTTTGGTTGGCCAGATAGTGGCGCTATGTTAGGCATGGAAATTACACATGTGAATATCCTCACAATAATGATATTTAATATTTTGTTTCAGATCAATCAGTTAAGGTATTGCCTATTTCTGGGACATTTCCTGGTTGGCCAGGTGGTGGCGACTAGTTAGGGGAATCAGTGGCGTCATGCCCATTGAAATAAAGGGGGCACGTGCCCCCTCGGATTTTTCCTCCCTGATATTTTTTTTGATCATAACTTTGTTCCTATTATGCTCCATAATAAGCCAGAGCCTATAACGACTCAAATGTATTCTTGTGGATGTGTAATAAACCGTAGCAAAATAGCTGAAGACCGGTCAACATCAGCCCTTTTCCTAAAATTGGTGTCTGTGTATGTTCCCGTAACAACTCACACGCGCATTGAGCTTGCAATGTTTTGCTTGTGTTGAACTGTTACAGTTAACTTTAGGCTACAGTTTGAACAGCTGAACTGTTACAGTTACAGTTTAAACAGATACAGTCAATGGTGTTGAAGTGGTAAGTAGTCTAGCTAAGCAATAGAAAGTAGTGGAATTATGTGTGGTGTACCAGGGAATTTTGACTTGGTGATCAAAAAGTTAGAATTATGGATTTGGTGTTGGCCGCGAATTCAGAACATTACGTTAACATTAGCCTACATGGTGTCAGTGTACCGTAGCCTAGGCTAGGCTACTCTTACAAATATTTGGCAGAGTCTCCTGGTTCAATTGTTTCCAGTTTCATAGAAACGAGGGGTGTTAAATTTGCAGTGACTACAAAATCCAACCTATAACATTAGGCCTACCAAGGCATCGCGTTGGATGTTTCTCCACTTGTTCTCTTCACGTATCTGGCAGCTAATCCATGTAGTGAAAAGGGATAGGCTACCCGTTCAAAAGGAGGCCTAAAGTTGTTTTATATAAATAGCATCGCTATGACCCTGATGTAGAGGGCAAGAAAGTATAATAGTCAATCTCATGTGCTCATAACTTAGGTTATTATCAGGTCACTTGCTCATGATTGGCAGGTAACTTACAAATGAGGTAGCCTATTGCTTCAATTTGCTTGCCATAATTGTAATGAAAAAATATATTACTAGTAGTAAAATATTCAAATATTTAGTGTTACTTACTCAGCACTGAAACCTGTCAAATGTCTTTCAAAGTCCTTCATCACATGAATCAAGATTAAAATAATTTAATTTCTGAGCACCACAAAGCATGCTAAGCCAAGATTTAATCCCTTTCTACCGTATCCGTTTGATGCATTGAAAACAGTAAAAAAAACTTTATTAACTGACAGCTAATCATGATATCGACGGAAAGATAGCGTTTCTGTGTTATTTAAGGCTTTATCCAACACCATCACTGCCTGTATTTGTTTGGCTGAATGGTAATTCACACCACACCCACAGGCACCCCTCCACCCCCACAAGTACAGGGCTCCAGAGTGCGACAAATCTGCTCAGTGGGACTCATTTTTGCCATGACCGTTTCAAATAGTCCTACGTTAGCCTAATTACTGAAGTAGGCTACATGCAGCCTTTCTAGCCCTGCGTGCTCTCCCACTCTCTCATTCTCCAACAATGTAGGCTACTCGCCCCTCCACTCCGTGAATGCAGGTCGAATCAAACCTGTCATCTGGCTTCTTGTTGCGGTGTTGTTCAAGTTAGCAGCGTCATGATCATGGCAACTTATTTGTTCGAAACTAACCAATTTGAATACGTGCATTTACATTGTCCATTTTCCTCACCATGACGCAATGCATGGGGGGAAAAACTGCATTTGAATTTTATTAATGGTTCATAAACGTTGCATTTTTACAGAACCCCAAAATACAGGGGCGGTTCCTACTCAAATGCTGCCCTAGGCAGGATTACACTTTAGTGTTTGATACAACTCCTGCTTAGAGTATACTTCAACTTCAAAAATGTGTCAGCCAAATGTAATGTAATGTAACTTGAAGACAAACATTAGGTTTATCTTTTTTAGGATGTACAGTTCACAAATGTTTCGTGAACTTCAACTCATGTCTAGAGTATACTTCTATCTACCTATCTCAGATTGATATTTTTAAACTAGGGCTGTCAATCGATTAAAAAAAGTAATCTAATTAATTACATACTCTGTGATTAATTAATCTAAATGAATCGCATATATAATTTTTGCTGTGAAAGTATTTAAAATTAATAATCATCAGAATAATCAGCATTAGTGACATTAAAGTTCAAAAACTCTTTTATTATTATTTTAATAATGACCATAATAAGCTATGATATGACCTAATATACTGAGGAAATAAATTCAAAATTGCTTCGGGAAGAAGTTGTTTTTCACATACAAGGTAGCTATTTCAGGCCACAGATATAACCTAGGGGACACAATGAAAATAAATTAACACTTCCCTCAATGTCAACATTATTTCTTTGCATTAATGTGTGACTTTAGAGTTCATGAACTACGGTGATATGCAAATTCCTTGCTACAGACATTGCAGAGGACTTTATTTTAATCAACACTTTATTTGTATCAACACCATCAGGCCATTTTTTAAAAGTAAATGTGCAATCAATGATCTAGGCAGCACATTTTCTTCTCTCTCCTTCATTTTATAGGCTAATGGATACTAACTAGAGCGGCTCAGGGTCAAAGGTCATACGGAATCGATTAATCTGCACTATTTATTTTAATCAGTTATTTTTTCTCAAATTAATTAATCGGAATTAATCAGTTATTTTGACAGCCCTATTTTAAACCCATCATAAATCACTAACTGGTATAGCCTACAAATCAAATTCTATCATACTCACACAAACTGCGAGGAAGAGAGAGATGTGCTACCCAGAGTCTTATATTTGACGCTGACCTGGCTCTGACTCTGACCTTACATTGCGGCGCTTTGAAAATCTTTGGGTGCACCCAAATAATGTGCTGGTGCACCTACATTAAAAAGTTAGGAACACCAGTGCAACCGATCTAAAAAGTTTGTTGGGAGCCCTGAACTACCTACTTGCGTACACACAACACACTTATGTCTCTTACCTGTAGCTTTCCTTGCTAGAAATCTATCCTATTGATAGCATGTCACAGTGATAGGCTACAAAATGTTGCATAATCTCCATCAGATTATTTTGTCTAGATCTTCCTCATCACAATTAAGTTTAATGTAGCCAATACATCATTCACAGATATTCATTGTGGAATCGCACTGATTCATTTTTAAAGTTGTAGTTATTGTATATGCGGCCAATGTGCAGATCTGTTCCTGCACTTTCATGCTATCTCTCTCACAATGGCATACACCACCAGGTGTTTCCCTGTCCCACTTCCCCTCACACTCTCTCTCTCTCACACACACACACACATACACACACATATACACACACACACAGTTCAATCCACCCATCTTAATTACTTGCATCAGTAGCCTAAGTCACTTATTTTACCTTATGATTTTATCATTGAAGGCAATGTTCATGTAGACATTAAGCCTGTTTGAGTTGTGATTCACTCGGATCTTTCACCCGTATCTTTAAATTAACCCATGAGTCGCGAGTCATACGGCTACGTTGTCATGATGGATCTGTAGACGAGCGAGTAGGCTAGCTCCTCCTCAAGGTGAAAAGCAATTCCACAACAAAAGCCATTCTTTCACTTCTGAAATAACATTAAATGTTCTGCATGTAGCCTAGACATAATTAGATTTGGTGTATAGATGTAGCATATTAAAATGCAATTAGGTCGTGCAGACAGTCCGAACTGCACGCTCATGAGCTGCTTGAGTATATCTACCCAGGTCAGTCGGATCAGGAGGGTGGGCCGGTTACGTTATGTTGTTATGAGTGCGAGTCAGCCGAATCAGCCGGCTACGTTGTCATGAGTGGATCAGACGAGCGAGTAACTCCTCGTCAAGGTGAAAAGCAAATTCACAACAAAAGCCATGCTTTCACTTCTGAAGTAACATATGTTCTGCACGCATAGCCTATTTTAAAATGCAATTAGGTCACGAAGACAGTCCGAAACATTGCAAGGTCTGTGAAGCTGCTTGAGTAGGCTAGCCTACCTGGGTCAGTCGGATCAGCCGGGCGGGCCGGTTACGTTATGTTGTTATGAGTACGAGTCAGCCGAATCAGCCGGCTACGTTGTCATGGATCTGTAGACAAGCGAGTAACTCCTCGTCAAGGTGAAAAGCAAATCCACAACAAAAGCCATGCTTTCACTTCTGAAATAACATACAATGTTCTGCATGTAGGCATAGCCTACTTTAAAATGCAATTAGGTCGTGAAGACAGTCCGAAACATTGCAAGCTCTGCTTGGAGCTGCTTGAGTAGGCTAGCCTACCCGGGTCAGTCGGACTCGGATAAGCTGGGCCAGTTACGTGCATTATGAGTCAGTCGATCATGAGTAGATCTGTAGACGAGCAGTAGCATTAGACATCATACACACAACCTGTTTCAAGTATCAGCATTTCCCTTATCTCATGGACTAAAATAACTAAATCAGGGTTGTTGAAACCAGAGCCATATAAAGGTAGAGTTGCGACAACTCCATTGACGCTAATGTTCCATTTTCTTTTTTCAACAATGGCGGCCAATTGAAAGCCTCAAATAGTTCCCGAAAGCGCAGCAGTGCAGTTACAGACTGTAGCCAACATTTCAGACTCAGATTTACATTATTGGCTCATCCGAATAATAATAATAACAGTAACAATAGTAATAGTAGTAAAGTAATAGTATTAATAACCTTATTATAATAATAAACTATTTATGTATCGACTTTGACAGCTTTTCTGCTGCTCAGTTTTCATCAGTTCCTTATCAAATAAATTAAAAGAGGCTAAAGCCCAATAAATGTGCCACACATAATAACCTAATATAAGATAAACCTTGCCTATACCATTTCAATTAGGCAGCACTAGGCAACACCACGAACGAGCTGTCATTAAGTTTTTGCGTTTGTAGCCTACAACTTTTATGACGTGATGTGTCTTGGGAATTTAGCTTTAGCTGCTACCATCATGTCAACATAGTTGTAACGTTATGCACAATGCTCATCTAGGCTATGGATTTAAGTGGTTTAATTTTAAAAAGGGCAGCTAAAGTGGGATAAAGTGCAACTGCTTCCCCAAAACAATTCCTCCATAACTGTGGATTTAATCGTTATGTGGATAACTTTCAGTGGACTAAACACATAAAAGGTAAGATTTTGTTATCACAAAGCTAGCTGGTTCGTTAAATATGGCGAAGCATATTTACAGCCAACTTTGTACTTGCAGCAGTGAAACTGAGTTTGTTGTTAACATTGTTGGTAACGTAAACGTTTCTTCAGTTAGGAGCAGGACTGTTTTTATTTTGCATTCATTTTCATTGGCAAAAGCTAGCCTAATATGCATGAGAGAACCTAGATTTGAGGGAGCTGCAGCTGTTAGCATCAGCACGGTCATATTAACACAGCAGGGCACACTAGCCCAGTGATGGCTAGTCCAGTGATGAAGGATCGTGTAAAATCCCCATCCCCAGAAAGTTTCAAACCAAGCTTGCGCTGATGATGCATGATCACTGATCAAATTGCTATTTTCTGACATGATGCACACCATTCTCAGGTGCTCACCTGTCTGAATCTCAAGCTCTTTAGCCTAGCATCTTAATGCTGTTCACAGCACGGTGAATGACAAACGATGACAAAATGCTGTTCATGTTTATGAGTCCATAGCCTGGTTATTTATCGAAGGACTTACACACGTTTTATATTTTATTATGATCACTCGCATTACCATGGGGTTACTAAATAGATAGGCCTAATGCTACGGTTAACTTAGAATGCCCACCATTACAATGGAGATGTTAAAAAACTTTTAAACTTTTTTTATTCTCCCACGACGATAGGCTAGGCTTGGCTAGGTAATTCGCTCATTAGCTCAGATCAGTGACTACCAGAGGAAACTCAAACAAGTAATGTTAGACTAGCATTGTTACAGTTTCTCGTTGCAAAATCAAAATTTCACAGGAGCTCCATGCGCTTTTGTAGGCTACACGCAGTCTCAAAAACACTGTTTACAGCTTTTATTGTAATTGTTTGTCTATTGTTTATTTTATATAGCGATAATTTAGATACACTTATGGGGTGGGTGCAATTGCGTTTTCTAAAGAATCTCCCGTCTTGATTTTGTACAGAAATTAATATTAAGTGACACGTAAAAGGGCGGAAAAAAGGTCACCTTATATAGCAGGCTAAGATATAAGGTCTGGAATTTAATTACAGTGCATGAAAAAGCACTGTACTGTTCTTCCAAGGCAACAACATCAACAACTTATTATTATTATTCCGCTTACCACTTTTTCCGTACGCAATTTCTCTTGAACAGTTTAACTTAGAAACTTCGTTCAAACTTTGTAACGTAGGTCTTCAAACGGACCAAGCTGCTATGTCTTTTCAACTTTTATACTTTTTAAACTATTAAAGAAAAACTTTTTAAAAATCCCCATAGACTTAACATTGCCGATTATGACATCATAATACGGCCGTTAAGCAATTAGAATCCTATGGCAGGTGTTCAGGCCACCTGGATCAACTGCCAGTCTCAGGCTTTAAGCATACAAACTGGCCCTATTAAGACTACACATCCTGTTCAACTGCTTCCTCTGCCAAAAACTGTTTCAAAATAAAAGTCCTCACTACAATATTTCACTGTTAAACAATTTAACCCTTCAAACTACTGAACTTTTTAACTGTTTATGTGTATATTGTGTCTATTGTGTAAAATTAATCATAAATTAATGTTATATAAATATGTTTATTGTAAAGACAATCAGAGGGGGCATTAAGGTGCCTGTGCGTGGGTTGTACCATACAATACATACATCTTGCTCCGATACAATGCACATATTAACCTTGAAATTGTCTGCGCTGTCTCCAGTGTCAAGTATCTGTACAAATACTTGGAGAAAGGTCCAGATCAATGTCTGGTAAGGTTGGATGTTCCTGACGAGACTGTGAAGAACTTCGATGCGATGAGGTGACACGCTATATGAGTTGGGATGGTACATCACTGCATCTGAGGCCTACTGGCGAATATACGAATTTCCCATCCAACGAAAACAACCACCAGTAAGGATGCTGGCAATGCACCTACAGGATGAACAGGTCATCACGTTCAATGATGAAGGCACTGCCCAGAACTTACTGGACGCAGGGCCACCTGCCACTATGCTAACGCGATGTGGCAGGTGTCTCTACATCCACACATGCGGCACATTGTGTACCCAGATGTATTTCAACACTTCATATACACACAAAACACATTTCAATTGCGAAAAAAAGACTAAGGGCGGGTTGCACCAACGTGGTTTAAATTAATCCTAGTTTAGGCCTAAACTAGGTTTAGTAAATCTAGGTTTAAATAGGGGTTTACATTAACCAGAGACTCGTTGCACATCTTAATTTTAACCCTGGATTAGTTAATCCAGTTTAAACAAAGATCAAGAAAAGATTCATTTATACTCATTGTCCGCCATGATGGATTCTGACAAGATGTAAACAAATCACAATGTTAAATGGCCCCAAACGGACCAAAATTATAGCCTTTCTGTAAACCAATCGCTGTAAACCATGTACCCATATCACTTTCGATACTTATTAATAGATGGTAGCCGTTACATTGTATCACTGTGACCACAGTGCCATAAATGGTAAAGGTCGCCTGACACACATTACAGTTATCACGGCAAGGCAGAGGATTTTTTTCCTTATGGCTCGTTTGGGGAAATAATTGAAGACAAAAATCTGACAGCACAACCTCAGAGACGGAGGAGGCGTAGTGGTTGAAACGATCTGAATGTTGTTTGGATCAGATTGCTCCCCTTCTCAACACGACGATGAAGGTGAACTGGATACAACAGACTTCAGTAAGTTGCTACGTTAACGTTAACTTAACTTTTAACATTACTGCACCATACACACTTGGCTAATGTTGATCGTCTGCAAACGAAACACCAGTGTTGTTAACTTATATGACGATAGTATTTTGTTAACGTAGGTTAAGTTAATCAGCAAGAAAGTCGGTGGTGTGTTGATTGGCTAGCTAGGTGGTCTAAGTTGGCATTATTATGCTAGGCCATGAACAAGAAGCTAACGTTAACCCATGTCCTTGGTCATAACAACAAAAAACTGCAAGGCTATTACCTCCTGTAGTGTCTCTCATATGTTTCCAGAATTTGTGTCTGTAAGAATGAGTCAATCTTCGAAAAGTTGGAGATGTGGTCATGGACACCTATCTGGCTGCCTGCATTGCACATGGCATCGTTGACAATGACAAGGAAGTGGATTCTGTTATGGAGGAAGCAGCAAATGTCACATTTGGGCCAGCACTACTTTCTGTGAAAGGCACAAACGTGTTATAAGTGAAGACTTCATGCACAGGGCTGCAGTGATTGAGCCAAATGAAAACATTCTGAATCAAGTGCTACTCGACGTCAAGGACCACGTTGAAAGACATGGCTTCACACTGAGTGGAAACTTTGGACTCCCTGAACCTGATCCACTTCATGACCATAATCAAACTCCCCGCATCATCCAGCACGAGACAGAGCATGACATGGAAGAACTTCAAGCTCATATTAATCAAACAGAAAACACACTTAATCACGAGCAGCAAACTGTTATCAAAGCAGTGATGGACAGCGTGGAACAGGGACTTGGAAAGATGATAGCACTTGATGCAAGTGGCGGGACAGGAAAAACCTTCGTATTGTGCCACATCCTTAACAAAGTCTGTGCAGCAGGCAAAGTGGCTCTTGCAACAGCCGCTAGTGGCATCGCAGCAACCCTACTGCCAAAAGGCTCCACCTTTCACAGTAGAACAAGATGTCCTCTCATTCTCACTGATGAATCCACTTGCACTGTGAGTGAACATGACAGCACTGCAACACTCATCAGGATGACACACCTCATGGTTGTGGATGAAGTGTCAATGATGGATCGCCGTGCATTAGAAGCAGCAGACCGTACATTTCAGTGGCTCCGAGGATCAGACAACCCATTTGGCGGCATCACAATGGTCTTCAGTGGCGATTGGAGGCAAATACTTACAGTTGTGCCACACGGGGGCTATGTGAACGTGTCATATTATGCCCAACTAACTCTGAAGTCGACACAGTCAATGAGTACATGACCAAGATCTTTCCTGGAGAAGAACACGTTTGCAACAGCGTAGACACAGCAGATTCTGAGGGTCACCATATGTACCCAACTGAATTTTTAAACACACTCTGCCCTTCCGGAATGCCTCCTCAATGCATCACTTTAAAAGTTGGAATGGTTATCATGCTACTGAGAAACTTTGACCAATAAAATGGACATTGCAATGGCTTAAGATACATCATCGAACAAATACTGCCACACCTCTTAGTTGCAAAATCTGTAATTGGTGTCAATGCCGGACGGACTCTCTTAATTCCACAAATCACTCTCATACCATCTAACAACATCTTTCCATTCACCTTGACACGTAAACAATTTCCAGTGAGACCCTGCTTTGCCATGACCATGAATAAGTCACAGGGTCAATCTTTACAGAGCGTTGGTGTTTGGTGTCTGCACAAGAGATTTCTTCAGCCATGGACAATTCTACGTTGCTGCCAGCAGTTGGCAGATCAAACAGACTTCGCATACTTGCTCTAGACGAAGAAACAAAGAAAAAGCGCCACTTTCTGAGCAATGTTGTTTTTACTGAAGTGCTTACTCAGTAAATCACGCACACGCAACAAACATTTTGACATAGTTCTCTGGAAATCCACCTCACCCCTCAATTAAAAACTCAACTGTTTTGATTTTAATTATGTCTTTCTTTATGTACCATCTTTCTGGTACTTTACAGTCCAACTATATTTGTATTTTGTATGTTACTATGTGTATATACAATTAAGACATGTCTTTATGGGGAGGAGACATGGGTCACGACAATGGTCATAACTGAAAAATCTTCTTCAGCTCCCACTATAGGAATACATACTTCCTACGGGCACTGCACTAGTCCATTTTAATTTGCATTAAGAACACCCTGTAATATGCTTTCTTCTACAAAGTTATTGGGGGTGTGGGAGTTCTGCTGACAGCAAACACATATTTATTTACACACCATTAACAACATTAATTTGTATTTCTAAATAACATTTCCCTCAAGAAAGATATTAATCCAGGCACTCCAAATACGGTGACAGCTGATACATTTTAAAAGCCTTTATTGGAACTGGCTACTTCATTAAAACTCCAACATGTTTCGACCTAGCGCAGAGGTCTTCATCAGGGCTTAGTTTTAGTCGAAAACTTGTAAAAAGATAGCGTAAAAAATGTTAATCCAAAGACAACAGATTCGCTATTTAGAGCACCAGTTTTTGCGTTTTTGTACTATTTCAAAAGCCACCTCCACCGGAGAAAGGCGCTGATTACACGAACTGCTGGTTTCATAAATACCATGTTAACTTACAGTAAGTGTCACTGCGTGCATAACAGCTGGACTCCATATGGCTGAAGGTATTTACATTCAAGGTAAAATACTAATCTGAAGACACTTTATTTTCTCTGTAATGTAGGTAGTGATGTGTTTCATGTCTGTTTTGTAGCGTACTTTGTGGGAAAAAGGTATAGAGAGACAAGAATTTTCTCCTCTACTATTGACGAGGAATAATGTAGTCATGGGCCTCACTTCACAAATGCACATAATGGCAAATAATAACCCTTTAGATGCCACTTTTTGTGGTGAGCAGACCAGGGTGGGCTTATGCCATGTTGCTCAGTCAGGGTTTCACACAATGGATCAACATTTTCTTTGGCAACGAGGTCAAGTATAAAAACAGCAGGAGGTCAGTGTCAGAATTGTGCATTCCTGAGACAGATACACCAGAACCACCATGATGGGCAAGGTAAGCACACCTCACCTCTGAAATATATTCTATAATATATTAATCTTTTTAGTATATTTTTGATAAAAAGAAAAAAAATTGTATATATGTATTTTTGAAAAGCGAGTTTTGAAAAATTATTATATATATATATATATATATATATACTGTATAAAAAATATACATATATTGATACGGAATAATAAATGATTCTTATACTAATACATAATGAAAGGGCTGTAAAAATTCATCTAACTTAATACATGGCTTTACCCATTGCATGCATTCATCTAAATGTTGAGAAATAACCAGGATACTAAATGTTGTTTCAGATCATCTTTTACGAGGAAAGGAACTTCCAGGGTCGCTCCTATGAGTGCATGAGCGACTGTGCTGACATGAGCTCCGTCCTCAGCCGCTGCCACTCCTGCAGGGTGGAGAGCGGCTGCTTCATGGTCTACGACCGTCCTAACTTTATGGGTAACCAGTATTTCATGAGGAGGGGCGAGTACTCTGACTACATGCGCATGATGGGCATGAACGATTGCATCAGATCTTGCCGCATGATCCCCATGGTAAATAATAGTTAGTAGTTAGTCATGTGCTATCAATATTGGTTTACTGTTGTTTTGTTCTGTATTATTAGAAAGCCAATGCCTCATATACTTCATGTCTGTCCTATACAGCACAGAGGACAATTCAGAATGAGGATCTATGAGAGGGAGAACTACGGTGGTCAGATGATGGAGCTGATGGATGACTGTGACTCCATCATGGACCGCTACCGTATGTCTGACTGCCAGTCCTGCCATGTTATGGATGGCCACTGGCTCATGTATGAGCAGCCCCACTTCAGAGGCAGAATGATGTACATGAGGCCTGGCGAGTACAGAAGCTTCAGGGAGATGGGAATGAGCAACATGAGGTTCCAGAGCATGAGGCGCATCATGGATTCCTGTATGTAAAAATTACAGAGAATGTACTGTTAAAAGGTGAATAATGGATCATGGATGCATCATGGAATTAAGTATCCAGTTGACCCTTCAATAACATCTGATCGTCAATAAAATGTTTAATCTCTTGTAAAATAACAGTTTACGGTTTAATTATTTAATTACGGGGCAACCTAGGGCCTATTTTTGGATGATAACAAATATAAACATTGGGACCAAAACCTTGGGACCAATAGACAGTAAGGGAGGAGAGTTCCAAAAATAGACCCTAGGTTGTAGATTGAAGTTGATGTTCAGATACACTGATAAATGAAAAATACCTAAATTTAGCTAAATATTCAGGTATATGTAGTAATAGTAGTACTAGTAGAACAACGTAAACACCCACCCATTCATTAGTTTTAGTCACATGCAAAAGACTTCATTACTGTGGCGTGAAGGGAGGAGACAGACCAAGGTCCACTGTAAACAAACTTCACTCTGGTCCAAGTAGAGCCTAAATTTACTTATTTTTTTAAGGCAACTCCTGTCATCAGGAAGTAGGAGATGAGATACAGTACATGCCCATTTGTATGTGTAAACAGTGATATGAAGAGAGCTGGAGTATTTGTCTTTTTACCTAGAGCTGGAGTATTTGTCTTTTTAAACTTCCAAGGACAATGAGATGAAGGGCTCATATTTGAAACCACAACCACCACGTGTCTGTCTAAACATATAAGATAAAAAACAGTGTTGTGCCAGTTCACAGCTTTTCTGAACTAGTTCAAGTTCAGTTCATACATACTCAAAGTGAACAGTTCACGTTCAAAGTTCACAATTTTAATTCTGAACTAGTTCAAAGTTCAGTTCATTTTACTTTTTTCGTGAGATATTCAAATAAATACTTTTTTCACACTACGAGCTAGAAATCACTATACGTTCTTTGAAGCTGCTCATTGTAGACATTTGCTCATGACACTGCAATTGTCGGTTTCTTACCAGGTGATGAAACTTGCAGCAGTACAGACAAGGTAGGCCAGTCTCCGTGCCATCACTTCCACTAGCCATTTTTTTTTTTTAATTGCTGCGCTTTCTCTCACTCTCGTCATTGGTCTGTCTCTCTCTCTCTCGCTCCTCCAGCCCTCCGCGCTCTCGTCGTTGCCTGCTACGTGGCGTTGCTATGCCTACCCCGCTCTGCTGCAATAGAGCTGCACAGTCCCGCCCACAGCCGATGCCGGATGTAAAAATTCAATGCAATTTCTCCATTGACAATTGCGGTATAAGCCATAAAAACTTAACTGCACGTGGTAGACTTAAAACCAGCTACGGCTGTACTAAGCGATTGTATATGCTCCTATAGACACCAAGAGTTCATGGGGCACTAACCTTGTTTTGAGATAAATGCCTTTTATTCGCGATCTCTTGGATAAGTACTTCATTACCCACAATCCTGAACAATCCCACAGTGATGCTTCTGAGGGGCCATTTAAACGAGAACGATTGCGAAGGAAGACGACAAAATATTTTATCATAAGTGCCTTTCGTTTACATGGCGACCCCGCCATCGGGGCTTGAAGACGCAAAAATCTGAAGACTCCTTCCAGAGTGTAGAGTTTTGAAGACGACCCGGGTTGCGTCTCCGTCTAAACGGCTAAACCAAAGATCCTTCATTACCTCTCTGGCTAAACTGTCAAATTAGAATGTCTGCGCGTGACGTACCGGGGTTCTATCACACCACCACCCAGCGGTCTGGAATGCATATCCAATCGAATATCACATACTCTTGCGTCTTCATATAAACAAAGATTTCCCCTGAGAATGCTCGTCTAAACGCGAATTAAAAAATGAAGACGAGACGCCACTTCTGCGTCTTCTCTTTTCATCGTCACCGTATAAACGTAGCCTGATTGGTGGAAAGGAAGTTATGGTCATAGTTTGAAACTTTCACAGCGAAAAATATTGACAAAGATGGCGGAGTCTTTTACTGCCTATGGCGAAAATCTTAATGTGATTAAAAACTTTCTTGACGAATACTTGTATCAACAAGGATTGGGGTTTATACATCACACGAACTTAGTCAGGGCCAATACACTATCAAATAGACCACTGTAAATGTTAGTTTAAACACTCAAACTTTCCAGGTAGCCGACAGGCTAAACTTTAGCATTTCCGACATTGTATGCCATTACATAATGCAGCTAACATTAGCCTACATGCTGCAACACAGGTATGAAATATATTATGTTTTAGTGAGTGTCCAAAGGGGTGAAAGCCACTTTAAATCGGGTCACATTATTGACTGTTGTGTGTCCGAGAGTCAGTTTGTGGGTTTTGTAAGGGCCAGCATGAGGGACAAGACCTACAAAGTTGTGGTGAGTTAAGCAGGGAGGTTGGTAACGTTAATGCTGCTAGCAGTGCTAGTTAACATTAGCTAGGCTACTGTAGCCTTCATACTGTATGATTCATATCAATCATTAACCTAGGAATACTTCGTGCATTTAATGAACATTTTGTGTAATAATTCACGGCAAATTAATAAACTGAATATGGTGGTCCAAGAGCCGACCATGCACCAGTCCATGCATCAGCCCGACTGAGCAGTGATGACAGCATAGGATGAGTCAGGTAACATTACGAAGCACTGCCGTTAACGTTAACCGCGTCCACACACACACACGATATAAAATACACGATGATAAATATAAAATTCAATATCAAAACACTATTATTTACACGATTACTCATGAAATAACTGCTATTAACTGCACATTCACTATATAAAAATCACTGTTTGGAGGAAAGGGTTCGCGTGCTGTCGCCGGTTGGAAATAGCGAGAATATCGCGCCGATTTTGCCAATATTATTCAGTGAGGCGCGGTGGTTTATGGGATGAGTAGTTCCTTCGCTCGGAAATGAAAATATGTACACAGTCTTGTACCTTGTTTTTTTGGATTTTCTCCTCGTTTTTTCACTCGAAATGATATGTTGTATGCTTATGAGTTATGCCGTAGCTGGTTAGCCTAAGACATGCTGTAAAACTCTTTAGATACGGATTTTTCCAAACGTCAATGGGACAAATGAATGGGAATCTTACATCCGGCACCTAACCGCATTTTGGCTGTGGGCGGGACTGTGGAGCTCTATTCATCACGGGTAACGTTGTGCGGAAGCCAGTATGCTATTCAACTATTCTCAGCCGGACACTACGTTGCCCGCAATGCATTGCGCACACAATGTCAAAACCATTTCTGTCTGGTGATACATGATTTAAGCGGCACCAGCGAGAATACAGGAGGGAGGAACTTTCTCTCGTTGCGTTTCAAAAGAGAAAACAGATGTCACTCAGTTTTCAATGGAAAACAAATTCCAACTTTCATTTACAGTGATGTCTGCCGTTCATGACACATAATGTGAACTAATTCACGTTCAAGTTCTTTATTAAAAAATGTGTTGCGTTCAGTTCAACGTTCACGAAAAAATGAGCGTGTTCAATGAATGCGTTCTTTTGAACTCGTTCACGCACAACACTGATAAAAAATAAACTACAGTAAACATAACAGTGGCCATCAGACGCCAAATTACCTCCAAACAAGATATGAGAGGATGCATTTTCTTCTAAGTCCACCAGGTAACATGACAGACAGCAGGCCAGGGAAATCGAGAGAGCACAAAGGCAGTGGAGTAGTCAGGGCTTCATGTCTAGATTATAGAATATTCCACTGATTCCCATAATGCTACGTGTCAAATGAATGAGATGCATCAAAGAACTAAAATGGAGGCTATGATAGGATAATCAGAAAATGCTGTCTAGACCAGTGTGTCTATTCTAGGGATGTAACGGTTACCGGTGTAACGGTAAACCACGATTAAAAATGTTGACGATAACAAATACCATTTTTGCTGTGCCCCAGTAAAATCTCAAGTCCAGGTTCAACTAAATTGCTTGCGGGGTACTCGTCACACAGATATCATACAGATATCACATGAACGAGCTGAATCTAAGCTTTCCAATGATATAAGTTGTGATAAATGGTTCGCGAGAAACTTAACATTGAACTTCAGTGTTTCCTCTATGTTGATTTTAGCATGGCGGCCCGCCACGGCAAAATTAATGTTGCCATGGTATCAGAATCAGGGCAGACGCACAATGTAGTTGCGGATGCTTTTTAAATAATCCTGCCGACGTATCCTCCCCCGCTGGCTGCCACTCACATTGCAATTTAACAATAGGCAAAACTAGTCAGAGGTTATTATGGCCCATCAATTTTCACCTCACATATTACATATTGTATTGATGTAGTCTATTTAAAACATTAACTTTCTTCCCAGTGTTTCCTCTTCATTTTGTAGCGGTGGCCATGCTTTAGAATTAGGGCAGACACACAACAGTGGCGAACCGTCAGGGCCTTTAACTATATTCAAACAAATGAAAAATAATAGTGTCTTATACTAGAAAAAGTAATTCCGAGCATGAAAATCCAAAACATTAACATAAAATGCAAAATAAGCTTTTATTTGGAAACAGCTGTGGTCAGAGGTTGGTGGGAGTCAGGTATTTTACCATGTAAAATAGTGTGTTACATTAGATTTTTATGTTTTTATGATTATTTATTTGACAGATTGTGAGGCTCAGTGATGAGCAGTGCTATGCTTTTCAGGCTGTTGGCTTGCTCATTAATCAATTAAAAAAAAAACAGATTGACCTGAAATTGAACAAATGTCTTTTGTTTCTGTGTCATCGACAGACAGGAACCAGCAAACAACACCTTGATTCTTTTAAAGAGAGAAGACAGGCCTATCTTCTTGCCACCGTTACCAAGAAAAGTCGCATCCATGCCTACTACATCATACTGGACAAGCAAGCCATTGCGTGTCAGGCTGTGAGTGCTGTTGGAGCATTTGATGAACTTTTCAAGCTCACTTTGTATTTGGCACATCCTACAACAACACGCTGTACAAAATATACACTTTCATTCAGACCACAATTATTGAAATAGACATAGGAAAGGTTAGAGACTCCTCGGGTTGCTGAACTCAGAGTAAGATTAGCTGTTGAGTTCTACTAATCTATAAGCCAGGTTATCTCTAATATGTTGTGTATTCTATGTAGTGAATGTTTTGGTGGGGTGAATCTTCTTGTTAGACACCTGAAGTGTGTTCATGGTTTATTGCCTGGGAAAACTCTCACCTTTAAATGTGACCAGATGTGCATTTAGTGAAATTGAAAATCCCTACACCTCCCTTAATACAGTCTCTAAACAGAAATCCTATTTCAAAGAGAAATGTGAAATTGTTACTCCCGTAGAGAAAGTACTTGGAGTCAGGTTTGATAATAGGAGGAACAAAAAAAAACGACCAAGTGCTTGTCACAGACAAATTCTCTTATGTTCCTATTCTGACATTACTGTCCATTTTCAAAAATCCAAAGACGTAGTATGCTCAAATCTGGCAGGAGTTCCCTTAGATGGCTTGTATGTTGATTTGGAGGATGGGTTATATATAAAGGCACATTCACTTTTTCAAGTGAGAGTCATGCATTGAAAATTCAGTTGTTCTATTATGACTTTGAACCATGTAATCCCTTGGGATCCAAGAGAGGTTGTCATAAAATGGGAGGCTTTACATTGAGAAATTTCCAGTCTAAATTTAATTCATGTCTGGACAACATATATGCACACTCTTCCACACCCAAGATATTAATACATATGGGTTCAATGCAATATTAGAGCCACTTGTGTCAGACCTTAAAGTACTCGAGACTGAGGGAATTGAAGTTCAATGCTTCAATGGAATTTCCAGTCTAAATTTAATTCATGTCTGGACAACATATATGCACACTCTTCCACACCCAAGATATTAAAACATATGGGTTCAATGCAATATTAGAGCCACTTGTGTCAGACCTTAAAGTACTCGAGACTGAGGGAATTGAAGTTCAATGCTTCAATGGCCGTTTACGGGGTACTATAGTCCAAGTAACGGCTGATAATCTTGGCTTGCACTGCTTGTTTGGATGTTGAATCCTTTTCTGCCCGTTCCTGCTGTCGCTTTTGTCTGACTGAGAAGGAAAAGTTTAATTTAAACTGTCTTTTATGAGGATGACCCCAGTGTGACTTTACGATCAAAAGATATGCACCTGCACCATTGCGAAGCTAAACAGGCAAACCCAACACTAACTCATGTGTATGGTGTTAAGCGTTCTTGTGTACTTGATGAGCTTAAGTACTTCAGTGTATCAGAGAATTTTTCTGTTGACAAAATGCTTGATATATTGGAAGGAGTTGCCCAATACGAGATAAAACTTGTATTAGAATATTTGAAATCCGAATTCATTTCACACAGAGAACTACAAGCTCGGATACTGTCATTCAATTATGGCTACAAAGAAAGTAAGAGCAATTATTATTTATAATTGGGCTTAATGCTATCCAGACGTGATGTTTCGTCAGAAATATGTCCCTTATATTTGGAGATGTTTTGCAAAGAGGCGACAAGTGTTGGCAGCTTCTTTTACTACTTGTGCGAATAGTCAACATTGCGTTTTCACCAATTTTAACAGAAGGTTTGACCATTTGCTTAAAACATTGCATTGCTGAACATCACAGGCTATTCAAAGATTTATTTCCCTCTAAAAGGCTTTTGCCCAAACATCATTTTCTAATTCATTATCCACGTTGTATAAGACTTCTAGGGCCTGTTCTTCACATGTGGTCAATGCGTTACAAGTCTAAGCATTATTACTTCAAAAAACAACAACCGAAAACTCGGAACAGAATCATTTGTCAACATTTCAATCTTAGTCATTGTATTTCAATGTAAACAATCTGCAAACTAGGCTTAATGTCTAAACAATCAAACTTGTGCTTTAAGTTTTAGTTACACTTGTCAGTGAAATTGACACTTGAAAGCGAATTAACACTGGTGTTAGAGTAAACTTCGCTATCGGGCTACACTTTCGGGAATGGGACCATGTGTCTTTAACAGTGTTAAAATACTCTATAAGAGTCAATTTAACACTATTGAATTTACTGTGTGTGTGTGTGTGTGTCTGTGTGTCAACTACTGAATCCATGGTCAGGGACCACCAGCAATGTCCTCACGGACCACGAGTGCGCCGCGGACCACTGGTTGAAAACACCTGGCTTACAGTATCAAGCGGACTTAAGCTGCCACCTCTTGGCGAAAAGTTGTAATACATTTCACCCAGCTGCGTGAATCACAGAAAGCGCGAATGAAGTGGCCACTTCTAAATGGGACCCACTGTACAGTAGCTGAAGGTCTGTGGCTAAAGCAGCCATAATGAAAGTGTTATCATTGTTTGGATACTTCCCACACACACATGCTTTTTAATCGCATAGACTACAACTACCAAGCTGGAATCAAAGCACATCGATTCACCTCTCACAGTCACACCCTAAACAAGCACTTCAAACAAACAAACAAGCGTCTCAGTCTCACGCATGTATAGCCATAGGCAAAACTGTATCAGACGTAACATTAGTAAATCATCCATCGCACAGAATGATTTTTGTAGCACGTGCAACAGGTAGGCTACAGCCATGCCCTGGATACATCTCTCAAAGTGCGCCATTTGGTTTAAATGGAGATGTAGCCTAGATCATCACTGGTGCGTTAATAAATCTACATTGTGACGAGTTGACAATGATTCACTTTGACGAATTTATGTAGTCTAGTCAATTACATCGTCTCAGCCCTAGTTACTTTACTTTGAGCCATGCTCTTCCTTAACGTTACTAGAAACACCTTTGAAAATAGAGGATTGTTTGGGAATGAACGTTAGCTCAGATGCTTTTTGAGACTTTTTGTGGTCTTACTGTAATGCAACATTTTACAAAGCACTGACAGGGCCACCAAGGACTGTGAGCGAATCAACAGCAGAAAAACCTATTTAGCAAGCAGAAATGTCCCAGCCTGTTTAGGATGCTTCATAGACAGGTTATCTTTCAGGTAGGCTAGGTCTATATTTTCCATTAGAAAACCACGTTAGTGAACGCATTGTGACTAACTCACTTAGCTCCTGTAGGCTATAATGGTCAGAAAAGATACATTACAGCGCTGATATCAATGTGCTTGGTAACCGCATTTATGGTTTTCTACAAATACACTGGTCAATAATCAAATTGGCCTCCATGACTCAACCAATGCTAACGGTAGGCCTAACATTATTTTACCTAGGTCGTAAGTAGGCCTATATAACTTGAATAAGATTAATGTACCTACAGTTAAAACCAAGCATGTCCGATAAACATTCTTAGACTTATTTCGGCTTCAAAAAGAAATGGGAATTACATTTCATGTGGAAATCATCCTACACTTATTAGACGTTATCTGCGGTAAACTACAGTGTCCTTGTAGGAAGTGTCTTTCCAACCCACTTTAGATTAACTTCCAACAAAATTACGTCTCACTGCAACGATGCGCCATCTGGTGGACAAACGACTAGGGATCGACTGATATGTTTTTGTCAGGGCCAATACCGATATCAATTATTACCAAAACAGGAGGCCGATAACCGATATGTAAAACCGATATGTCAGTTGTCAAAAAGGGGGGTAGGTAGTAAAGGCGATATGCTGCAAAAAATTAATTCAAAAGCATTTAATTATGCAAACTTTTCTTTCTTCTTTTGATACACAATTGTCTATCAACTTGCATCACTTGCAAGTGTAAATCCTGTGTATCATGTTAATCCAAGAGCTAAGTGATAGCAAAACTTTTCATAGACTAGGCCTACACAATGGGCTATGTGCTTGTTAAGGGACCTGTCACAAAGAGGATGCTTTGCCATCGTGTGTGTGAGTGCACGAGAGAGGGAGAGGAAGAGGTGCATGCGTGATGGCAAGTGTTACGGTTGAATAGTTTAACAAAACAGTTCTTAGGCTATTTAAGTATGCAATTTGTGTGCATGTGTAGACTACAAGCTACACTTTTGAGAGCCTAAAGCTCAGGACGCGATTTAGTTCAGGTCGGATTAAATTACGGCTGGCCCTGGGTGCATGTTGTCTTTTCTGACAGTCCGTTTCAAAAAGGAGCAATTAGACTTATTGACGTTTGCTATCGCATAATTTAGGACTTGTCTGTACTATGTCCGCCATGGTGTCCCGTTATTCACAATTAACGAACGAGGCGGAGGCAGAGAACTCCCGACACGCAGCACCCGAGTTTGTAGGCTAACTAGTAAACAGTAACGTGCATCAATCGGGAATTCGCTAAATGAAGGAAGTGGGTGCTTTACTTATTGATCCGGATCAAAGAGACAATAGCTTACAAAGTGGTGTTTTTGTAACTTCAGTGTAGATGATTGTGATTCATTGCAACTTCAGCAATGTAGGCTACCTTCCTTACCGTCGAAAAATAGCTCTGTACAGCTGAAGCCCAGTCTACAGTCTGCCTCAGTGAGAATCCTAAACTTTGTCTGTGTTCAGTCTTCGATCTGGATTGGCTGCATTCGTGCTAACTAACAAATCAGACGGTGTAGTGGGCGGGACAATGCTCTTGACCACAGAGTAGCAAATGCAGGGAGTGAGAGACGCTTTACAGACAAAGTAGCGCGTTTAATTTTTTATCCATTTCAATATCGGCTTATCGGTGGAAAAAATGACCGATACCAATTATATTATATATATTATAATATATATATTTTATATATATTATAAAAATGCTAAATATCGGCCCTAATAATCGGCCAGGTCGATAATTGGTCGATCCCTACAAACGACTACGTAACGCCAATACTGGCAGCCAAATGATGATGAATATTTAGTTTTCCTTTAATCCTACTGAATTTGTAAATTATGTATCGGTCGTTCTAATTGCCGATACCGATAGTGCGTGTGTATGTGTGTGCACCACCATCTACAGGCCAATGAGTGTACAGTCACTAAATGTACACATAACACATAACATAACTTTTTTTTTGGCCCCCCCATGGATGAAATTCTACAAAACTTGGCATACCCCCAGAGAATGTCAGGTTAATCATACACATACAATTTGGTGCAGTTCTGAACATCTTAACTGAAGAGAGAGGCGATTAAAGCAGAATGATATTGCATTTTTATTTTTTACCGGGGGGGGGGCAAATCACAAATGAGTGATTATGGGCTAGGTTGATGTGGGCCCTTGAGACCAACATACCATAAAAATGTCTTCATCCTCGGTGCCATGGTTCAGGTAGTTATTTAGGAAAAACTGCATTTTTTGGGTTTCGGGGGGCTCAGCGCGCGGGGGGGGGGGGGAGTGGCCCCCGGGGACCAAAAAAAAAAAATTTGCTGTCGATTGAATATGTGACAATTGAATACAATGAATCATTGACGGAAATGTGGGCATGCGAAAAAGAAAAAAAAGAAGAAAAAAAAAATCTGACTAAACCTATATGACCGCCGCGCGGCGGTCATAATAACACACATATTTCTGTTTTCCAGCAACATATTAGGAAGCATAGGCCATTTTACAGCATTGTACAATATATTCAATGAAATACCAACATGCTGCATTAAATGGATCCATAATCCAGTCATACAGAGCACTGCTGGTTGGGAAATATTTTTGAAATAAACTTTGCAGGGATGTGATGTAGGCCTACTGTTTAACACATGGGAATCACAAGAGGCTCCCGAATCAGATGTTTCAGCGATTTCGCTCAGAAATCTCAAAGGCATAATACTGTCACGATTGACAGGCCCGTCGCTAGAAGGCAAGCAAACCAAGCAATTGCTTGGGGCCCCGAGCTGGCCAGGGGCCCCAAGACAACGACTGGTTAAGAATAAAATGCAACGACAAACTGTGAGAGCCCCTTTGATAGTCAATGCAGTAAAGTGCAACGACACTGTTACCGGCAATACCGGGATCCCCCTCAAGGGGGCCCCTCTCAGTAGTCGCTGACAGCAGCCAGCCAGCCAGGTTTGTGGTGTCTGCTGCTGCCGCGAAAATATAAAACCTCGGCAGTCATAATGAAGCGGAGTTATGCGTCCGGAAGCCAGAAGAGAAAGCAAGAGGATGACACTAAAAAACAAGATAGTGGTAAGTGATAAATTACACTAGATAAAATAGCTCTACTTGTCTTGTACAAATGGTGTAATGTCGCAGCAGGAAGGCTAGCCTAGCAAAACATGTTGCTTGTAACAAACTAGTTTTTTTTTCCGAACGGACGGAATATGGTTACATACTGTAATATGTTTATTAACGGGATAAGGAAGACGCAGATCTGTTCCAGAATCACTGTTTATCGTATTTAATGACATAACATTGCTATAGCTTTGTAATAGGTTTTGATGAAAGTGGCATAGCTTCTCTGCTATACTAACTATTCGACCGTGATAATCTATTTACCAAATGGGGGTTAGGAAAACCACACGATAAATTCCGTGCGTCAAAGCAGACTGGAACATTCATGTCTAGTAGTATTCATGCACGCCAGCTGTTTACTGTCTTTAAAGCACCAGGTGCGTCTGTCTAATTCTCAAACAGCAGAATGCTTAAATGCTATGTTAAGCTACAAGTAGGCCCAGGTCAATGTATAACATTAGCTTGGGATGTTTTTACAGTAAGCATTGTTAGTTGTGAAAGCAGCTGCATCCCTTCTAAATATCAAAATATGGAAATGCTAACATATCTTTTCTTTCTCCCTCAAGGTGCTTTGCTTAAATTTCTCAGCCCTCGGGCTCTTCCTAAGGATACCTCCACTGATGAAGATGGCCTGAAAGGTTAATCTTATGTGTGTGTGTGTACTTGTATTTATGTTGGATTTTTAAATTACTATACAACCTGCACTCTTTATAGTTTGAACAATGCATCCTTTTTCTGCATAAGATGGCAGTGTTTTATTTTCTCACTTTGTGAGAACTGAAAAATGTTATTGTGAGTGTGTGTGTGTGTGTGTGTTTAAGTATGTTGGATTTAGTTATTGTGCACTTTTTTACATTTATATTGGATTTTATGGTACGGTGGTGTTTTTGCAAATGTTCAAAATGTTCAAAACTAATGCACAGTATATATATGCAACTGCAAAATACAAAATGTTGTATTTATATAAACTGTGGGTGAACTTAAACTGTATGGCTATGCGGTGGTTCCTGTAGGCTTTGCGTGCGGGGGGGGGGGGGGGCTCCATGTCCATTTTGCTTGGGGCCCCCAAATTCCTTGAAACGGCCCTGGCGATCGAGGCGCCTGTCCCATACCTCAAGTTTGTTTGGTGAATACAGTAATCTTATTTGCTAGGTGAGGTAGGTGCTTGTCTTTGCCTTGTAACTGGACATTTAACTCATGTATCGCTAAGATATATCAAATATATCGCTAAGATAGGCCAGCTTCGTCAAGAAATGTTCATTAGTGAACGTGCTTGCAGATTCAAACATGCGCTCTTCCTCCAAGAAGAGGCGACTCGGAGCTCAAACACGCGCAACAGCACTTTACCTCGGGAAAGCCACCTTGCCTTGCTGTGAAACAGTACAGCCTTTTGGTCAGCTACCATCTCTTCGCAAAGTGCGGAGAATAGACGCGCTTTTAAGGACCGGGTTTTGATGAAATTCATCACTCTCACAACAACGTTCAAAATCTCATGTAGGTCGGGACTAACTAAGCTGCCTTGACACGAGCGCTTCCCTATGAATAACACAGTGCGTCCATTGCGCATCGGGTGCTACCTGGGCCTAGGCTACAAATAAAAAATAAAATAAAATAAAATAAAACTCCTGTTTTTCACGTCAGTTCGTGCCCCACCTGGCATGTCTCCGCGACCCACAGTTTGAGAAACGCTGCTGTAATCTGGTTGGAATCGGGTAAGTGGGTTGGAAAGACGCTTCAGGAAACACTGTACCGCAGAGAACGTCTAAAAAGGGTAGGATGATTTTCACATGAAATGTAAGTCCCATTTCTTCTTGAAGCTGAAATAAATCTGAGAATGTTTATCGGACATGCTTGGTTTTAACTGCAGGTACGTTAATCTTATACAAGTTGTATACCTACGACCTAGGTAAAATAATGTTAGGCTTTCCCGTTAGCATTGGTTGAGTGATGGAGGCCAATTTGATTATTGACCAGTGTATTTGTAGAAAACCATAAATGCGGCTATCAAGCAAATTGATATCAGCGCTGTAATTGTATCTTTCGACTGTCATCTTCTTGTCTGACCCTTTAGCCTACAGGAGCTAAGTGAGTTAGTCACAACGCATTCACTAACGTGATGGTTTTCTAATGGAAAATATCGGCCTAGCCTACCTGAAAGATGAATGAATCTATGAAGCATCCTAAACAGGCTGGGACATTTCTGCTTGCTAAATATGTTTTTTTGCTGTTGATTCGCTCACAGTCCTTGTTCGTCAAAGTGAATCATTTGTGTCAACTCGTCACAATGTAGATTTATTAACGCACCAGTGATGATCAAGGCTACATCTCCATTTAAACCAAATGTTTTAGAGCGCACTTTGAGAGATGTATCCAGGGCAGGGCTGTACCTATTGCACGTGCTACAAAAATCATTCTGTGCGATGGATGATTTACTAACGTTACGTCTGATACAGTTTGATACAGCTTTGATTCCAGCTTGGTAGTTGTAGTCTATGCGATTAAAAAGCATGTGTGTGTGGGAAGTATCCAAACAATGATAACACTTTCATTATGGCTGCTTTAGCCACAGACCTTCAGCTACTGTAGAGTGGGTCCCATTTAGAAGTGGCCACTTCATTCGCGCTTTCTGTGATTCCTGCAGCTGGGTGAAATGTATTACAACTTTTCGCCAAGAGGTGGCAGCTTAAGTCCGCTTGATACTGTAATACCATAGTACCCCTCCGCCTGATTGACAAGATGAGGGCGCTGGGGTTCAATACCCAGTTGTGCAACTGGGTGCTCAGTTTCCTCACTGATCGCCCCCAAGTGGTCAGAGTAGGGGGAGGAGTTACTTCAGGGAAGCTGACCGTCAATATAGGCTCTCCCCAGGGGTGTGTCTTAAGCCCGCTGCTGTATAATATCTATACACATGACTGTACAGCCACCAACAGTTCAAACACCATCAAGTTTGCAGATGACACCATGGTGCTGGGTCTCATTTCAAATAACAACGAGCAGGCCTACCTGAAGGAGGTGGATGACCTAGCACTATGGTGCCAGTCCAATAACCTGGCCCTGAACGTCATTAAGACTAAGGAAATGGTGGTGGACTTCAGGAAGGTGTCCAGCAACAAATACATCCCAGTTAGCATCAGTGGGGAGCCTGTGGAGAGGGTTCCTAGTTTTAAGTACCTGGGGGTACATCTTACTGAGGACCTCTCCTGGTCACTGCACACTCAACACCTGACAGGGAAGTCCAGGCAGCGATTGTACTTTCTCTGCCGACTGAGGAAGTTCAAGGTCTCTCCCTCCATCTTGAAGACCTTCTACTCCTCAGCGGTGGAGAGCATTCTCACAGGCTGCATCACTGCCTGGTACGGTAACTGCACAGCACAAGACAGGGAGGTCCTGCAGAAAGTGGTGCGCTCTGCGGAGCGGACCATAAAAGCCCCCCTCACAAGCCTGAGAGACATATACACCATGAGGGTGGGGGCAAGGGTGAAGAAGATCATGCAAGACTCCTCTCACCCCAACTCCAGTCTCTTTTCCCTGCTTAAATCGGGCAGGCGGCTGCGTTGTCTCAACACAAGGACTGAGAGACTGAGGGCCAGATGTACTAACGCTTTTGCGCCCATTTCAGGCGTATTTGTTTCGCAATGTGCGTGTAAAATCATTGCGAGGTATGTACAAACAGGCCGCAATGATGTAAAAGCGCAAACTGCCTGTCGCGGGAGCTGAAAGTGGCAGATTGCGATTGTCATGTCATGCGTATGCATTCATGGGAGGATCCAGGGGAAAGTGGGAGTTTAGCGTAAAAAGATGGGAGGGGAAGAGTAAAGAGCGCCTAGTTATGTATTCCGCGGTATGTACAAAGACTGCTCCTGAAAGCGCACGTCTATTCTGCGCCTAAATACTTCCGCCTTGTAAAAGCAGGTGTTAATCCACATTGCAGTTCAATGCGTCAATAAGAGAACCACTTTCGTTGGCCTTTCGCATGTCTTCCTTTCACTTTCACGTCATTCACTTAAACTTTCTTACTTGCTAGATTTGACCAATCTTCCATAGCCTATGTGCACAAGTAGTTTAAGTAGAACTACTGATCTTCATTATCTCCCTGCTTGTTGACATCTTATCATGTATGGTATTATTTCATGATCGCTAAACGTTTGATTCTTTTAAATGTTGTCATCAGTTAACTTCATTCAACTGCGCTTGTAGGCGCTGCCATTCAGTTCGTAAATTGTGTTTATGGGCGGAGAAGGGCAGAGAAAGGCGCAGTTTACACTAAGGATTGAACGATTGATAAATACGACGGAAACTTGGGTCTGACAGCGCTCGCAATCTGCGGTGTGTCCATGGCGCTGATAACGCTACGTTCGCAAATGTACGTACATCTGGCCCTGAGATTGAGTTTTTATCCACAGGCAGTGAGACTGCTCAACTCAGCGCATTTTAAATAAGGTTTTCTTCTCCCAAAGACAGATATGTTTTTAATTTGCATTGTTTTATTTATTTATATATTGCTTTTATTTACTGTGTATGTATATATATATATATATATATATATATATATATATATATATATAGTTTTTTTTTTGCGTTATGTTCTTTTATTCAAATGCAGAGCAAAGGACCCTTTTACATTTCACTACATGTAAAATGTATGTGACAAATAAAAGCACTTTACTTTACAGGTGTTTTCAACCAGTGGTCCGCGGCCATCAGTATTTTTAGACTATTGGTATTTAATTTGTGCATTGACAATAAAGTTGAATATCATATGAACTAAAGATGACTAAAATCGTGATATGTAGAAGAAGAAACATTCACAAATTCACATTCACAAACATTCACATGGCATGACCTCGCTTCTTGATAGCTGTTGATAGATAGATAGATAGATACTTTATTGATCCCCAGGGGAAATTCAAGGTCTCAGCAGCATACAGACAACACAAACACATTCTTTAACAGCAGAAAGAGTAATTAAAGTATATAATATAAAAACACAACTAAGCAATAAGGACAGTAGAAGATAAAGAATATGCTAAATATACTAAAATACAAATTATACTAACACTTAATCTAAATCAATTCTAAAAACAGTATCCACATAGTGGTGATTAATCAATCAGAGGCGCTTGCAATGACTGAGGCAGGGACTGAGCCTGTGATTATCTGTGCATAGTTAAGGTAAGGTGCTCTGTGTGAATGAGTGTCATGGTGATAGTGGTCATGGTGATAGTGCAAATGAGTAAGTCCAACAGTACAACAATGCAGAAATAAAGTTAAGTCTATATATCTATATATTTAACTATTTTAAGAAAAGGTATAAGTGTGGCCACAGTTCGGCTGTGGCATGGAGGGAGGGGCTATGCATATGTGCTGATGTGCTAATATAGCACGCAAACAGTGAGGCAGAAGACAGTGATAAAAGTGGCTAGTGGACAGACAGTATCCAAACATGGAGGGGGTGAAAAGGCAGACAGACTATGCAGAGAAGTCTATCTCTCCTCTTCCCTTAAGTGAAGCATTGAAAACTGCATGGAAATGGCAGGGATTGTTTTGTTTGTTAATAAATAAATAAACAAATAAATGTAAAACTGATACCTTCTGCTTCCCCCAAATACAATGTAGCCTACAGGTGTACATGACCTTTCATCAGTCCAGTTGCAATGGATGAACTGTGATGAACTGCCCTACTTGTGATTGTTTAGAGATTTGAAAGGTTTTATAACCTTCGCAGCGCCAGCAGGCTACTTGCTGTGCGGCCCGCACACATACACACAGGCATGCCAAACAAGCATACACAAAAGTTTCAAGAGTGGGGGTGGAGTAGAAGATGGATACAAATTGATTAGTGAGATTTATGTTCGCGGAACGGATGTACAGGACAGGGCGGCTCTCATATTTTGTACATGCGGTAGGCCTACATCTAGGTTTTTTTTACAGTGGAGAAAGGAGAATAATGCCAGACGTTATTAGAGGAAGGGGGGTGGTTGTGGTTGGACTTGGTACTCCGTCTCCCTCACCCAACTCATGATTCTGCACTGCCAATAAACCATAATTTCTCTAAATATCAAGCCTTTTCTTGTGGTCCAAGTCCACGTTTTGATTAGCTTTTCTGTTGTTTAGATATGGCTATAATCACTTAAGGTATCCAAAGTGCATAAAACTCCATTGTAGGCTACTTCATTCAGTTATTTACGCCTCCAACATGGCCATGCAGCTGGGTTACGGCCATAGACAGTAAAAGAAATGGACGAACAGACTCCGTCGTTTTCAATGGGAGGGCACTGAGTCAAATAGAACAATTTTTCAGTTGGTCCCCCCAGTACTGCGCAGCCTCACACTTAACTTCGTGACGATAGCCATAGAACTGAATCTTGTAACTCATATGATAGATACACAGAAATTCTTCTCACATTTCCTTCGCCTTCAAAGTCATCAAAGTTAAACATTTATTTATGTATTATTATTAATATCATCCTCACCAAGTCGTGTTAATGTTGAGCTATACATGATCATCTTCAAAAACAGTCATGCTAAAACAAAACAAAAAAGTTATAGCCTTGAAGCTATTTTCTTTCCACTTTTACGACCTACGGTCAATCCATCGAAAACCTCTGAAATGATTACTGCCGTTTTTTTTTTTTTTTTTAAATTAGGTTGCCTCTGTGTAATGCTTTACCTTAACATACGGTCGTGTATGCTAGGTTTTGCTTACGAGTTACCGTCATAGACAGTAAGGTGGACTGAGCTTCTTATCCAAACAATACGGTGCGAAACGGCCTACGGCGCGAAAGAGAGATTATGTCAAAGCTAGCTTCCCTCCAACCGAACAAGCTAACCATTCTTCTTACGGGTAACCAACGTTACGGACGAGGTAGTGGAGTCTGTTTTGCCTTTGTAGTGTTTATGTTGATTAAACAAAAGCTACAATATCAGCACAGGATATATGTTATATGAAGTTATGGTATTCCAAAAAAAATCCTAGAATGAATGGACTTCTATGGGAGTTAGCAGAGAGGTGGTCCCTCCAGCCTACGTCGATTCTTCTACTTCCGGGAATTCGCCTGCCCCCTTGGTTACGGCTAGGGCTGAACGATTTATTGCATTTGCAATAATATCGCGATATGATGAAACACGATTTTCAAACCGCAAAGGCTGCGATTTGTAATATGTGACGTCACCAAAACGCATTTATACTTGCGCTTGCCGACGCGCCCATAGACATAATATACATAGATAGTAGTTTCCGCATTGGCTGCTGGAAACAAGAAATGCGGCCGCCATCTTGGACCGGTCATACTCCTCATTGCGTTGCAGCAGAAAACACAAGATGACAGCACTGTGCAGCATGTTCCTGCTCAAATCGGCGGACCATACTCGGGGGATTTACTTTTCACAAGTAAGATTTAACATTACCGTACTATTGGTTGTATTTTGTATTTTCGAACAATGTGGCCTGTATCATAGCTACATGTATGACCTTTGCAGCAAAAAAAACCGCGTGAAAATCTGTTCGGTATTCAGTGAGATATGATTAATTAAGTGTGCTGACAGCTCATTGCACCGGCCAAACAGATTACACTGAGTGGAGTGGATGACCGGTCCAAGATGGCGGCTCCAAATCTCGTCAGCGCTAGTAGGGAGCAGCGGTCGATGCGGCGTCTATGTATATTATGTCTATGGACGCGCCACCGACTCTTCTCACCGACCACTAAAGAAGCAAAAAACGTAAACAAGAGGACCAGATAACAGTGTCAAGAAAGGTCTGATCAGTAGAGCTACTTTGGTTAAAAATAAACCTCTTCATTACCTTTTGCTCGAACCTGCCATGTCCCTGGTTCTAGTTCATAATTCCCCTGTGCTGCTACTCTGGCTGGTAACTTCGTTCACTTGTCCAGCTGACGATTAAAACTCCACGACTGTTTAGGCTGCACAGCAGCCATTCACCTGTGCACTGGGGACTTTGTTTACTGGAGTACAGTGACAGTGGGGGCATTTGCGATATCCAAGGGGGTTGGCGGCACAAACATATCATCTCAAAGGTAATGAATGAATTGATGCATAATGTTATCTGCAAGTAGTTGACACAGCTAACCACCAAAAACCCAGCTGTTTTAACATTACCAGCTAAGGCTCTAGGCTACATACATGCTGCTAACTGCTGATAACTTTGCCTTTTTAAAGAGTTTTGTCTCTAAGCGATTAGCTTTGTTGTGATATGAACAAACTAGTTAATTTGCATGCATGTGTATTGCGCTGCGGTGTTGATGATGCTAACCTTTAGTTAACACCGAACCGAACGGTCATTTGGCCGCATTTATTTGCGCTACAACAATCTACAGTAGTTTGTTCCGATTCACGTGCAAGTAACCTACAGAGGAGAGGAGCGGGTCTGTGTGTGTGTGTGTCTGTGTGTGCGCGCGTGTATGGAGAGCACAGGACAAGGAGAAGCCGTGTCAGTGCCACTACATGTAGACCTATTTGTTAACTAACGAAAGAAGGTCATATCTACATGAAATAGAAACGAATCAGAATCATTTAATGTTTACAAGGCTGGAAGTTCAACAAATATAGGTCTACTAATGTGATTAAAATAGTTAAATAAAAAATATTTCATTCATCAATCTTATTCAATGACCTAATGCCATCATAAGATAGGCCTGGGCTCCAGGAAAGAACAGTTTATGTTTAACTTATCTAATTTTGTGTTGGTCATACTATAGAATAATATATTGCTTGTCTTTGTTGAATAAGACAGAAGATAAAGAGCTTAAAAATAATCGCATATCACATCGCAATCGCAATATTGGTGAGAAAAATCGCAATTAGATTTTTTTTCCAAAACGTGACGTGACGTCCATGCAAACCCCTAATAGCAACTTAACTTACAGTTTTTAGTCCACAATAACTAATAACAGTACAGTAGCACAATGTACAATTCTGAATCTAGCTTCTACTCAGAATAACCAAGGAGACTTCCCACTTCTTGAAGTAGCCTGTTCTTATTATGACTATAATAAGTTAAACACCTGGCAGTGTAGGGTTAATGCAGGTTTATGGCTTGCCACTAGCAGTGTTAGCCCACGCACATTAACCTCAACTACTCAAACTCAAACAGACTACAGTAAATGAACAATAAAATTAACTTACAGTTTGTTGTCCACAACAGTGCACAATGTAAACTTCTGATTCTCGTCCAAATGACCGATAAGTTTCCAACATTCAGGACTGTTCTTATCATGGCTAAAAGTTACATGATAAAAAACAAAGTAGAAAAAGCTGGTGGGCCGATTGGCCTACACACTTCTGCCATCTAGTTTCCATTGGATTTTTCATGTTTCATGTTGAAAAGAGGCTGAACCTGGCAAACGATTTACATTTATAGACCACTGAAACCACGCATGAATCACACGTGAAAATGACCATCACGTTAGGTTGTGACTGGTTGGTTGTGAGCAAGATCTAACGCCCTCCTCCGCCCGCGTACATCGGAACTAACTTCCGGTTAGCATTAATAATCGTTTACTACTTAAACGGCACCGACAATCAAAAAACCCAGTGGAAACTAGATGGCAGAAGTGTGTAGGCCAATCGGCCCACCATTTTTTTCTACTTAGCCACCTACAGATGTTTTACCGGTATGATATTTCGAAACGCCATTTTATTTCCCATAGACATTCAACGCCCGGATGTTGGATGGATACGGAAGTTATGGAGGCGGGACTTATTCTGGAGAGTTCTATAAGGGGAGCAGGTGTCAACAGTCTTATTACAGTTTTTTCTAATTTTTCTAATAAACGCTAACCGTGATTCTTATCGCACAATTACTAAAACTATTCATTTGTATAGCAAAACCACTCACTGAGTTTGCAAAACTAAAAGCACAAACACTGCTTTGCACTCAGTTTGCAATTTTGTAACACACTTTCCACAACTGTAGGTACAATCCACTGCACAGCACTTTTTTGCGGAACTGTAAACACAACTCACCACTTTACACTCAATTTCCAAATGATCAACACACTCCTAGCAAAACTATACACATGTATGGCTATTATTTACACTATTTTGCCAACTCTCTGGCACACTTTCTCATGTGAAAACTGTTTTAGATAATTAGTTCACTTTGCAATCAGCCTAAGCACTATACATAAGTCACAGGTAATGTACAATGGGTACAATGGAGGGAGCAGGAAGAGTGAGAAGAGTAAGAATTATAGGAGGCCGAAGAATACGTGGAACGAATACGAAAGAATACGAAGAACGTGAAGGAAGAGGACAAGGAGGAGCAAGAGGAGGACAAGGAAGGGTAAGAAGAGTAAGAAATAACCATTTTACATCCAATTTTACATCTACATGTGGGGATATTGACCAGGCATCATGTCAATGCCTGGATACGGCATTCCAGAATATATTTTCCCCGGTACCTTGGACTAGAGGACATTGCATGTAGTGTACAGACACAATTTTGAGAGAGACCACACGATGTAGACTGATTTTTTTTCTCAGTGAAATTGCTATTTTGTGTTTTGACTTGGAAAAACACACTTGTGTTAGTTTTGATGTGTATAAATAAACACCAATACTTGAAGTTTGGATCCCTGTATGTTTACAGAACTATGACAAAAGTATGACCTCAAACTGACATAGCCTACCTTCTGCATAGAGAAAGCAAAAGCCAGATGTGTTTTTTATTCATACCATCAGTGTGTAGTTGGCACATTGTGTGCTTATTATTGTGATGGCATGTGTTTACTGTTTGATACGAAAACACAATTTTTACGAAGGTGTGAAGAGTTAAGCAAGGTGTGTTAGCTTTTGCAAGAGAACTACAATGTTTTGCTGATTTGGTGAAAGGTTTTCCTATTTATGTCTAGAGTTTTACAAGAATAGTCAATAGTTACAAAAAATGTGCTTCAGCAATCAGAAAAAAATGTAATCTATTGTGTGATTCACTCCTTTATAGTCAGGGGGCCAATTATGAAAAGGGCTTTTGGTAGGGTGGTTGTCAAGCTGATTTTTTGTCTGACTTGTACAGTACAAGCAATTTCAGGCCAATTTGTTGGTTTCCTGCTCAACACGACATGCCAACAATAAATATTGAGTATCTCCACAACCGCAAGGATCATATACATACAAATGGTATCAAAGGAAAGCCAACACTCATTCATCACAAAAAACAAATCAGCTTGACAACCACCCTTATATCTTACGTATGGGTGTCTTCTACCTAAAAGAATAGGGTGACAGCTTGTACCAAAACATGTCCGCAAAAGTCTTAACAGAAGCCCTTTCCAGAATTGGCCCCCTGACTATACCCTTATCACTCTTTTTGCACTTTTTTTTCCAAATTTAGGGCCTTGTAGAAAGTCAATGAGAATGCTGTCTACACACTTTTAATGGGGTCATACTGAGAACATGTTCTTCCTCCACCCTACAAAGTTTGGGCAGCCTATGAATAATATGTGATATTAATGCCCAAACATTGCTTCCTAGATAATGTGATTTTCAGGGTGTAAAACTGATGTAATTTGAAGGGCTGGAAATAACATGAAGACAACAGAAATATTTTACAGGCCTTGGTTTTAGGACCCATTGTTGATATAGACAAGGTTTGAACAAAATCTGAGACGGTGCTGACAACCTTATCTGATTTGACATGAAATGACCCAATTACCACCTCGTATGTGTTGGAATACTTGTGAAAAAAGAGTCAGTGTGAATGCTGCTGCTGGAAATTGTTACTGCCACCCTCTCAACACTGACCTGGACTCAAACATGTGAACTTGCTAGCACACCTGCTTGGTTGGGAAGCAGGTACTAGCGAGGAGGCTAAAACCAATGGGTTGCTACCAGGGCTCCGAACCGGTTCAAGGAACGAAAACCGAAAACGAACGGAATTTTACGGAATTTTACGAGGAGCGGAAACGGAAACGAAAACAAAATGGTCTTCAACTGTTCTGGAACAGAAACGTTATTCTGAAATCCACAAAACCGGTTAATAACGTTTTTTTTTCGTTCTCTATATATTTTATAAAATTTCACAAAAGCATATCCTATGTCAGGGAGACTATTTCCGGTTGTGCGAAAAACATGCCCGCATCTACACTGTTAATGTGAGCTAACAAGCCGCTATGTAGCCAACTACTGTAGGCGAACAGCCTAATAATTTGATTTCTGC